>NW_022103942.1:5509215-5531701 GCF_000313985.2 Echinops telfairi
AATAAATTGATTAATTAAAAAAAAAGATTAAATAAAAAAAAAATATATATATATACTAAAAATCAAATTTTGGAATCAAATATATCCATCAAACGGCAATGAAAGAAAAGCAGGAGTAATAATATTAACGTTGGATAAAGTATAGTTCAAAGCAAAATTCATCATAAGAGATAATGAATGGCATTACCTAATGATTAAATAGACAACTGAATGATAACTAAATATCTATGTACCCCATTAAAACCCCTAATGAATTAATCAAGCTATTTTAGAGTGGAAGAGTGAAACAGACAACATTAAAATAAGAGTAGGAGGATGCAATGCACCACTCTCAAAGAAGTATAGAACATTCGGAAAGAAGTGGAATAAAGACATAGAAGAACTAAACAACAGAATTAATCAACTTTAGCTAAACAACAGAATTAATCAACTTTAACTTCTGTGTTCTTCTGATTTCTATAGAGAATCAGAGTGGCATTTATGTATGTTTACACATAAAAAGAGATTTATATCAAGAAATTGATCACAATATTGCAGAAGTGCATAAGTCCGGTCTGGTTTGAGTTCATGGCACAAATATGAAACTGGAAGCTTACTCTGACTTGTGTAGCAGGGGCCAATGAATCAGGAAATCAGGAAACAGAAAGACAGAGCAGGAAGACCACAGAATAATGGATACAGAGTTGAATGAATCCACGTTCAGCAGTCTGCTGATGGCTCCTAGGATTGGAAGGCAATGTGTCGGGAGATCAAAGATCTAGATGCAGGATAGATACAGTAGAAGTTTCACATTTTCTCTTAGAGTCTGTTTTAAAAGAGCAGACCACCCATCAAGGTGTTTTACTTCCAATTGCATCAAGGGGACTGCATTCTACTACATCTGCTGGCTAAAAAAAAGTTGATTTCATAATGTTAGATTCCATCATAGAGTTGATTACATTTTGCTAAATTACAGCATGGGAACGTACTGTTAGTCAAATTACCAATAACCCTCGTCCAGCCATGTTGACACAAAATTAACCTTTTAGAAATATATATTTCACCCAATAACAATAAAATATGCCATCTTTTCCAGTGAACATGGAACATTCTCCAGAATAGATGATATATATGAAAACAAAAGCAAGCTAGTATATTTTTAAAAATCTAGATACTACAAACCATTTTCTGAGTTAAAAATAGCATAGTATTAAAATTAAGCAATATGAAGATCAAGGGGAAGATATAGAACACGTGGAAATTGAACCGACGATCACTTTAAAAAGCGATGGGCCTCACTGACCCACAGCCCTACAGGAGACAACAGCAGAGACACGGTGTGGGAATTGCACCCCATCTGATCCCGCTATACCTAGGGAAAACACTAAAGGTGTGCAACAGAACAGCAAAGGAACAGAGCAATGAGGTCACCAGGGAATGCTGAAGGTGGACTTTGGGGCCAGGGCATGGTGCCCCAACAGACTGGACTGGAAAACACTCCTAAATGCCAACAAACAGTCCTTGAACTAAATACAAGCTTTTCTTTCTTGTTGTGTTTTGTTTTTGTTTTTTTGTCATTGGTTTGTTGTTGTTGATGTTTTGTTGTATATTGTTGCCTGGTTTTGTTCTGTCTTGTTTTTGTGCATGTTATTATCTTCGCAGGTCTGTCTAAATACAATAGGCTAGATGAACAATCTGGAGGAGAAAACAATGGGACCGACAGTACGGGGGAGGGGGGGCATGGGAGAGGGGGAGGAAGGGGGGAAAGGTAGTGGCATTAACAAACCCATGGACAAGGGAACAGCAAATGGTGAGGAGGGTGTAGGAGGCCTGGTAGGGTATGATCAAGGGTAAGGTAACCAAGAGGAATTACTGAAACCAAAATGAAGACTAAGCATGATAGAGGGACAAGAGGAAAGTCAAAGAAAATAGAGGAAAGAGCTAGGAGGCAAAAGGCATTTATAGATGTCTAAATGAAAGCATGTACATATGCAAATATATTTATATAGAGGATGGGGAAATAGATCTATGTTCATATATTTATAGGTTTAGTATTAATGTAGCAGAAGTACATTGGGCCTCTATTCAAGTACTCCCTCAATGCAAGAATACTTTCTTCTATTAAATTGGTATTCTATGATGCTCACCTTCCCGATACAACTGCTGAAGACAAAGCGGGTGAATAAGCAAATGTGGTGAAGAAAGCTGATGGTACCCAGCTATCAAAAGATATAGCATCTGGGGTCTTAAAAGCTTGACGGTAAACAAGTGGCCATCTAGCTCAGTAGCAACAAAGCCCACATGGAAGAAGCACACCGGCTTGTGTGATCACGAGGTGCAGAAGGGATCAGTTATCAGGCATCAAAGAACAAAAAATCATATTATTGTGTGCTCACCTCCCTGATACGATCGCTGAAGACAAATGGGTGCATAAGCAAATGTAGCAAAGAAAGCTGATGGTGCCTGGCTATCAAAAGATATAGCGTCTCGGGTCTGGGTCTTAAAGTCTTGAAGGTAAACAAGGTGCCATCTAGCTCAGACGCATAAAAGCACACATGGAATAAGCACATCAGCCTGTGCGATCACGAGATGCTGAAGGGATCAGGTATCAGGCATCATCAGGACAAAAACCTTATCATAGTGAATGATGGGGGAAGTGGGGAGTGGAGATCCAAAGCCCATTTGAAGGCCACTGGACATCCCCTTACAGAAGGGTCTCAGGAAAGAGATGAGCCAGTCTGGGTGCGATCTAGCAAGGATGAAACCTACAACTTTCCTCTAGTTCTTAAATGCTTCCACCTTCCCCACTATCATGATCCCAATTCTACCTTACAAATCTGGCTAGACCAGAGGATGTACACTGGTAAAGATAGGAACTGGAAACACAGGTAATCCAGGGTGGATGATCCCTTTAGGACCAGTGGTGTGAGTGGCAATACTGGGAGGATAGAGGGAGGGTGGGTTTGAAAGGTGGAACTGATTACAAGGATCTACATGTGACCTCCTCCCTGGGGTACAGACAGCAGAAAAGTGGGTGAAGGGAGACATCAGACCGGGCAAGATATGACAAAATATTAATTTATAAATTATCAAGAGTTCATGAGGGAGGTAGGAGCAGGGAGGGAGGGAAAACTGAGGTGTTGATACCAGGGGCTTAGGTGGCAAGCAAATGTTTTGAGAATGATAAGGCCAATGAATGTACAAATGTGCTTTACACAATTGATGCATGTATGGATTGTGATAAGAGTTGTATTAGCCCCTAATAAAATGATTAACAAAAAAGAATTATCGAACTAAAAATAAAGAATAATTGAACTAAATGTGAATAGGATGAATCTTCCTATTAAAAGTTAAAGAGTGGCTTTGCTATCATGCAGAATGCATTGGAAAGTGGATGACTGCAGATGCAATTAGGTTAAAATCAAGTACCTGACCACTGAAATTTTTTTGATCCATTTTAAAGTCTTTCCAGTTTTAATATTTTCAGCTATCTTTTTGATTGAGGTTTTTGTCTGTTTTTTTTGTTATTGTTAGTTTAAAAAATTTATTTTTGTATATCAAGGATAGATAAATCTAGAGAGACATTAACTGGATTAATGGTTCCTTGGAGTTATGGAAGAGGAGATTGCGGGGGAATGAAAAGCTAATAATGATGAGTTCAACAGCCAAGACAATGTTTTAAATCTGATTGTACAACTCTTGTTGATGTGATTGAACTATTGAATTGTATGACATGTGAATTATATGCCAGTAAAACTATTTTTAAAAAGCTATGGGCAATTGAAATAAACAGTTTAATTTAAAATTCCTTGGATCAAATGAGAATGAAAATACAACATACCAAAACCATTATGGCACAGCAAAAGCAGCAGTACACAGTGGGCAATTTATAGCAATAAATGCACATGTCAAAAAAGAAGAAAGAATCAAAATCAACAGCTCAATCCAACTTCTTCAATAATTAGATGACTAACAGGCAAATAACACTTCAACCAACAAAAGAAAATGAGTAATATAAATAAGAGGAAAAATCATTAATCATAAAACAATAGAATCAACAAGAAGTTTGTTCGTCAAAATTATTAACAAAATTGACAAATCATTAGCAAAGTCAACATAAAAATCTCATGAATAAGAAATGAAATGGGAGATAACACAATAGAACTAACTGAAATAAAAAAAACAACAATAATAATAACATAACACTGTGAAAGATAGTACTCCAACAAATTTGCAAACCTATAAGAAATGAGCATAAGTAGAGAAAAAATAGATTGGGCCATTCAAAACTCCCAACTACTATAAAGGGACCAGAAAGTTTTATCAAGGAATTCTACCATGCATTCAAAGAGGAATTCATACCAATTATGTATATATATAGATATATAATTTGGAATGAGCCTGTCACTTAATACTTCAAGTCCATTTCAGTTTTACTTTTCTTCTTTTTTTTTCTAAGCCACTCAGACCAATATTTACATCCAAGGTGTAAAGAATCTGGAGGGTTGGTTGTTTATTTTTAATACAACAATTCTATGCAAATTATTCCTGAATGTAATAATCCTGATTCGAAAACCAGTCAAAGATATTACCAGAATATAATATTACAGAAAAGTATCCCTTATGCCTATAGATGGGGAAAGAACTAAATCATAGGCAATAGAATGTAACACAATATATAAAAACAAATACATCATGATCATGTGGGATTAATACTAGGTATGAAAGCATGGTTTAACATTAGGAAAACAATTAATACAATCCACCATATACACAAAACCAATAATCACCATCTCATTCAATAAGTAGAAACTGAAAGCATTCCTCTTTGGGACGGAAACCACACAAGTATGTATGCCTTTTATCATCAATTTTATTTAATGTTTAATTGGAAGTGTAACAGTTAGAGGTATTAGACAACAACAGCAGGGAAAAATTAAAAGGAGTCCAAATATGCAAAGAAGAAGGAACACTCTAGTTGCAGATGATGTGATTATATATGTTGAAAACTCCAAAGCTAGACAAGAAGACTGTTGGAAATAATTGAAAGATTTGACAATATGGCAGGGAACAAGATCAACATGTCAAAATCAATTGGTTAGCTATAGAAGAGAGCTCTGAAAAAGCAACCAACAACAACAAAATACCATTAACAATAACCTCTTCTGAAATAAGATACTTAGGAATAAACCTAAAAGAGAAACAAAAGATTTTTATAAGGAAAATGACAAAGCACTATTAAAGGAAATGTTTATGTTCATTAATAGGAAGACTTAATGTTGTGAAAATGTCAATACTACCCCAAATAATCTATCAATATAAACCAATTCTGATCCAGACCCCAAAACAATTATTTAGAGAGAGAAAACGAATCACCAACTTTATATAGAAAGAAAGTGACCCAGGATAAGGGAAGTACTACTTCAGAAAAAGAACAAAGTAGAAAACCTCTCACTTTCTGACCTAAAGTGTTATGATACAACCACAGTTCTTAAATCTGCTTGGTACTGGACCCAAATTAAAAACCCAGAAGTAAATCCATCCACCCACAGATAACAGATTTTTGACAAACGATCAAAACATATTAAATGGGGACGAGATAGTCTTTGTAGCAAATGGTGGTGGAACAATTATATCTCCATCCACAGAAGAATGAAACAGGGCCCATACCTCTCTTCATATACAAAAATGAACTCAAAATGGATTAAAAACATAAATATAAACTCTAGAATTATAAAGGTCATCAATGGAAAACTAGAGACAAACTCCAGATCCCTAATACACTATCACACATAAAGAAAAACACCCACACAGCAGAAGACAAAAGAGATTTCTGAGACCTCCTGAAAATAAAACAACTGTGTGGATCAAAAGATTTCATCAAAAGAGTAATAGAGAACCCACAGACTGGGAATATTAGCAATAGTATATTAGACAGTAATCAACTTATAAAAGCTTTAGAAAATGCAACATCTCAACAATAAAAAGGTAAATAATTCAATTTAAGAAAATGTTTTGAGAATGATGTACAAATGCGCTTTACACAATTGATGTGTGTATGGATTGCGATAACAGTTGTATGAGCCCCTAATAAAATGTTTTAAAAAATGGAAAGAGGACATGAATAGACAGTTCACTAAAGATGACAAATATAAAAAGAAATGCTTGCAATCATTAGCAATTTGAGAGTTGCACATAAAGAAAACAATGAGATACCACTTCACATGGGTTTTGGTAGTAAGTTCAAATACACCAGAAAATAATAAATGCTGTAGAAGATGTTGAGAGATTACAACTTTCATAAACTTCTGATGAGATTGTAAAATTGTGCAACCAATGTGAAAAGTAACATGATGATTCCTAAAACCATTGGTAATAGAAATACCATATAACCCAGGAATCCTTCTACTCAGTGTATACCCTGAAAAAATAAAGAACAAAGCACAAAGAACTATAATGGGAAGCAATAAATGAGAGGGTAGACAGATATTAACTGGGTGAAGTGGAAGATTATATAATACAAAAGATAGACAACAAAAAAAGGGAATGACAGTACAAGATATTGGGAAGTTTGATATGCTGTTTAAATTGTTGAATACAAAAATGATGATCTGAAATGCAAACCTTAATCAACTTCACAATAAAAGAGGGTTTTTTGTTTGCTTGTTTGTTTTTTAAAAGGCAAACAAAAAAAGTGCCTCAAAACCTTGGGAAAATAAGGCAGCAGATTCAATGAATTGTATGCACAACCTTAAATTACTCCAATCACTAGATTATTTTACAATTATTAGAGCGTTAGTTGCTGTATTGTAGCAAGTAAAGATATATGAATGTGACAATCATCTTACACTGTTTTCCTCAGTTTTTTTGATACACTTGTAATACATTTTCTCTTTAAAATTTTCATGAAGGTCAAACACCAACTTGTTGATATTAAAATATTTGTTATGAAATTAGTCTGAAATAACACATTCTACAAAATAAATAGTGGCAAGATCAGTGTCATATTTTTGCCACCTACAATTTCTAGCTACATTTTCATATCTTGTACTAAAATTTTTATTAAACATAAACCACAACCATTATCAGTGGATAACATGCAGACTGGAGATAGTTCTGTTGTTGTTGTTTAGTGCTATAGGATCGATTCTGATGCACAATTACCTCATGCTACAAACTTAAACACTTACTCGTCTTGAAAGATTTCTAGTTGGTGGTTTACCCAAGAAAATATATTTCTGTCTTGTTCCTCCCAGTCCATGTTTTTCCTAGAGTTCTATTTAGAATGTAAAAGAAAATATGACCAATGATAAATTATCAACATATATTAAAATATGAATGTTATAGAATTTTTGCAAAATTTTTTCTAATACTGATTTCTATAATATTGCAAATGTGCTTTTAAATACATAAAACAATTTATTATTTTAAAGGGAGCTATCCTTAACTTTTGTTCTTTGAAAAGCAGTGTGAAGTAGTAATATTATATGAGTTTTTGGTGTATAACAATATTTACGAAAGGGTTTAGAAGGACCATGAGAGTCATACACTTAAACCTTATAAATACAAACAAGGGAAACACTAAAGGCTTTCTGAAAGACAAATTTTCACTGCACTGAAGGCTACATATCTTTGCACATGTGAAAAATTACTTTTAATCATGTAAAAGGGAAATGAATGAGCCTTCCCTTCATAAAGAGTAAACTTTCCAAGTGCAATACAAATATGTCTTAGTCCTTACCTATACTTAATTTTTTTTTAAAGAAGAAAAGGCAGAAAATAAATGGAGACTTAACTGTGAGAATTTCCTCAATTTTTTTTTTTTGGCCTTAACATCATCTTCTTGCAGAAAAGTACATGCAATGGGAAAAAAAGAGATTCATTAACCTTTTAACCACACAAATCTGACAGCTCCTCTAAAAAGTCCTACATAAAACAAGAGAATAGTTATATAAAACATTTATATAAAATATTTCCTCTCATTTCCTATTCCAGGAAGCCTTGTGCTATTGACTGGGGTTACAGATAAAGCAAAGAAGAATAAATACAACTTTCCAAGTGGTACTATCTATTTCTCCTAATATAAGGAAAATTACCAACTCATTTAATGAAGATGATCTAATTTTATTTGTTAGGGAATAAGGACTCATTATTTTTACTCATGGGATATAACACCTTCTGGTGTTTACAGCTGCCAGATTATGTCAGCACCTGCCAGTAGTGGTTAGTGAATTGGAGAAATATTGACAACTTTATGAACATCTGTGATTGCTATCACTTTTCCTATGACATGTGCTCCAAACCTCTTCAAACTCAGACAAACCAATTTAAAATACATTTAATGACTTAAATTTTGTCATTATGAATTTCTATATGCTGTTATTCCTATAAGCTTAGAGGTTTTATTCTTATCAACAGGGGATAGATTTGTTAAAGTAAATTTTTAACCATTGTCAGATTTATAAAATTATTGTGAAGATAGTGCAGTTTCTTCATACACTATATCCAGATTCACCCACTAACACCCTTCATTAGAACAGCATATTTGTTGAAATTAATCAATGAATATTGAAACACTTTTATAACTGAAGCACAATCTTCATTCAGTTGTCCTTAATTTTTACCAAATGTCGTTTATTAGTTCCAGAATCCCGTTCATATTAAGACAGTGCGTTTAGTCATCATGTCTCCTTAGACAACTGTTTCTCAGTCTTTCTTTGTTTTCAAAGACCATGACCCTCTTGAGGAGTACTGGCCAGACATTCTACAAAATACCCCTTAAATTTTATTTTTCTCCTGATCACACTGAGGTGAAGTTATATAAGAGCTATAATCATATATTGTATCATATATCATCATAACTTATCAAGAGTGCATATTTATCAATGTGAGTTATCACTATTGATGATAATATTGACATTGAGAAATTGATTGAGGTAATGCTTCTTAGGTTTCTTGACTATAAATTACACTTTGGGCTCCTTTCATAATATATGTCATTTATTATGATATATTATTTGTAAGAAAACTATTATATATAGTTTATACTTAAGGAGCAGAGACTTATCCTCCATTTTCTTACGGAGAAAGTAACCACGAAATCTATTGAAGTTTCTTCTATAGGCACATTTCAAAGATATTGCAGACTCAGTTTCACACCAGCAAATTAAGAAAATATCAAAATAAAGTGAGTAACTATATTTTTTATTTTCCAAGTGCATATTTGTTATCTTGTGCAATGACATTGTGAAAAATGTGAAAATATTATGAGGATTACTAAAATGTGACACAGAGAAACCAAGTAAGCACATGATATTGGAAAATTTCTGCCAATAGATGTGCCTGATACAAGATCTCCACAAATCTTTAACTTGCAAAAAATACAGTATCTACAAAGTTCAATATAGTTAGCTATGTCTGTATATGTTTAAGTTGTTGTTTAACTTAATGGTATATTGTTTAGGAATTCCTTGCATTAAGACACAATAATATGTCCTAAACTCAGGTTGTATACTTTCTACCACAGTTGTAGAAACGAACATTACATTAAAAATAAAAACACTTGATTTCTTTTATTAGAAAATGGCAATATAAATCAATATATCAGAGTTTACTGTGTTAATTGCTACTGGGCTGTTTTTTTTTTAGGATCCCTTAAGTGGAAGACCAATGGGCTATATAAGTGTATGTTAATTATGGGCTACAGCACAACATAAAGAAAACAAAAATTCTCACAACAAACTTGCAAGTTACATTATGATAAGCTGATAAAACACTGAAGTTGTCAAGGATTTTATTTTATTTTAGCCAATCAGAGCAATACTTTAGTTCTTAGGAGAAAGAAATCTGTAGATTATTCTTCCCCGCACCCCATGGATCAATGTTTTAAAATTAAAGAATTTCTTCCTGTTAATACTTTATTTTTTTGCCCCCTCCACCCATGCTTTCACTCTCCCTATCCCTAACCTGGTCTCCTCATAGTCATCAAAATCTTGTCTATTGGTATACAAACCACCTTTCTTCTTTGTTTATCCTTATAACAATGGTGATATTAAGTATTTATCTTTGTAAGATTGACTGAGTTTGCTAAGCATATTGTTCCCTAGTTTTGTCTCAGTCTTGCAGCATTTAGGAGTGTAATCAGTGTTTTCTTATCAATTCCTCTATATTTGAGGTTTTGCTTGTTTCCATGTTTTGCTATTGTGGAAATTACTGCAATAAACATAGGTGCACATATGTCTGTTTATGTTATAGTCTTAATTTATTTAGAGTGTATACCCAGCAGAGAGATTCCTGGATTATGGTGTTCTTGGGTTTGTATTTACTTAAAGAAGTGCTATACTTTCCCAAAATTGTTGTACAATTCTAAACTCCCACCAGCAACGTAAAATCATTCTGATCTCTTCAGATGTTCCTAGAATTTGTTATTTTCTGTTTTATTGAATTTTGCCAAAATGTTGGTGTGAGGTAGAACCTCATTTTTGTTTTAATTTGTATTTCTCTTATTGCTAATGATTGTGAACATTTCTTCATATGGTTGTTGGCTGTCTGGCTTTAATCTTTGGTAACTTGTCTATTCATGCTTCTCTTATTGAGATGATATAGTTTACAATAATGGAGATTAGCCATTTATCTGATGTATTATTACAGAATATTTTTTTCTCAATCAGTGAGTTCTCTGTTGAATCTTTTAATGAAGTCATTTGCTGTTCTTGAATGTCATAATTTTAGCAAGTTTCAGTTCTTTCTTTTGTTTTCTATAGTGTAGATATTTATTCATTATGTCTGGTAGTATGTTTATGCTTTGTATTGGGGTCCTTAACTTTGTCCCTGTGTTTTTATTGATGCTCTTAATAATTGTGTGATTTATATTTATTTCTTTGGTTCATCTTGGGTTGTTTGTTTTTTTTTACATGGTGTGAAGCATGGGTCTTTTGCAGGTGAAAATCCGTTTTTTCTATCACCATTTGTTGGAAAGGCTGTCTTTTGCCCATTTAATGTATTTTGGTTCTTTATCGAAAAGTTAGGTGTCTACATCAAGACATATAGTAGTCAAATTATCCAATTTCAAGGAAAAGGAGAGAAACAGCTATAGAGAAAAAAAGCAGTCACATATAAAGGTAAACAGCTAAGAATAAGCTCAGAACTCTCCACAGAGACCATTCAGGAAAAAAGAAATTGGAGCAACATATTCTGAAAGTTGAAAGACAACCATTGCAACCCAAGAAATATTTATCCAGCAAAGGTTTCCATTAAATTTGAAGAAAGCATAAAAGTTTTCTCAAATAAGCAAATATTTAGAGAATTCATAAAAACAAATCCAGCATAGCAAAAAAATACTTTCCAGTTTTTTATGGGCAAAAAAACAACCATAACACTCATACATGAAAACACCACAGGATGTAAGACCACCCAGAATCCGACACCCTGAAAACAGTACCCAAAATATTACAGATCTAGTATAAAAGCAAACACAATATTGAACTCCTCGCACACACCACCCTATAAAAGGAAAATATTAACCACAAATAGTACAAGATGGCAGTGACTAATTTACCCTTAGCTTTAATTACACTGAATGTCAGTGGACTAACTATACCAATCCAAATGCAAAGAGTAGCAGACAGGATTAGACAACAAGAGCCATTAATCTCCTGCCTTCAAGAGACACATCTCACACTCACAGACAAAAATAGACTAAGAGTCAAATGTTGGCAAAAAATTGAACAACAATAAACATTTTTAATAATTAAAAAAATTTAACGCAATAAACAAAAGCAGTGGTGGCAATATTAATCTCTGACAAAATAGGCATCAAGGCACATGATGTATGAAAGACAAGTATGGGCACTACATAATGCTCAAGGGATCAATAGACCAAGAGCTCATAACTATAATAAACATATGTTCCCAACGAAAGACACTGAAAATTCACCAACCAAATCCTCCAAGAGATAGATAGAGAAATCACTGGACCAACAATTGCATTAGGTGATTTCAATATAGCTTTCTCAAAGATCAGCAGGTAAGAAACTTAGAAAAGAAATAGAAAAGCTGAACAGCACAATTGAACAACTTGACCTCCTAGATATTTACAGAGCTCTCCAACCAACACCAAAAACATACACATTCTTCTACATTGCACATGGCTTATAGCTTAAAATAGGCCACATGCTGGGACATAAAGCAATCTTGAGAAAAATCAAACACATAGACATAATTCAAAGCATCTTTTCTGAGCACTGCAACATAAAGTTGTAAATCAACAACAGGAAGAATAAAAAATCCCACAAAGATAAACATTTGAAGCCTCAACAACACACCACACACAAAAAACTGGGTAATAGCCCAAATAAGAGAGTAAATTAGGGAGTTTCTAGAAAAAATGATAATGATAACACAACATACGAAAACCTTTGGGATTCAGAGAAAGCAGTTATCAGGGTTCACCTTATTGCACTAAATACACACATGAAAAAAGAGGAGAGAATCATGCTCAGCACCTTGACACAACAACTCCAACAATTAGAACAGCGTTAACAGCATAATCCTTCCAAGAGCAAAAGAAAAGAAATCATAACAATTAAAGAAGAAATAAATGAACTGGGAAAATGGAGAACAATTGGGGGGGGGGAATAAGTTCTTTGAAAGGATCAACAAATCACTGGAAACCTTAACAAAGTAAAAGAAGGAGCAGACGTCAATATTCAGAATTAGGGATGAAATAGGGAAAGTTACAACAAACCCTAGTGAAATAAAAATATTAATAATGCAGTTCCATGAAAGGTAGTATTCAAACAAGTTCAATAATTTGGAGGACATGGACAACTACCTAGAAAATCATTCTCTCCTCAAATTGATGTATATTGATATTAAAAACTTAAACTGACTCAAAACAAAAGAAGAAATGAACTCATCAAGAAACTCCCAATTTAAAAAAGCCCCTGTCCAGATAGTTTCACAGGAGAATTCTACCATGTTTTCAGAGAAGATCTGACTCCAATCCTACACAAACTCTTCCAGAACGTAGAAAGGGACAGCAAATCCCCAAACTGATTTCATGAAGCCAGCGTAACTCTGATACAAAAAATGGGCAAAGACCCCAAAATGATAGAGAACTACAGACTGATATTTCTCATGAACATAGATGCAAAAATTCTCAACAACATTCTGTCCAATAGAATCCAACAACAAATAAATAATAATAATGATAATAATAATAATACATCATGACCAGGTGGAATTCATACCAGGAATACAGGAATGGCTCAACATTTGAAAAACAATGAATGAACCCACCACATTAACAAGAAAAATGATAAGAACTATATGATTATATCGATTTATGCAGAAAAAACATTTGACAATATTCAACACCCACTCCTAATAAAAGCTCTAAAGAAGACAAGAATAGGAAGGAAAATCCTCAATACATTAAATGCCATATATGAAAAACCAATAGCTAATATTATACTCAGTGGAGAAAAGCTGGAAGCATTTCCACTGAATAAGGAAACCTGATAAAGATGCCACTTATCAACCTTGTGTTGGAAGTCCTAACCATAAGTCAACAGCAATAAATCAAGGGAGTACAACTGGGTACAAAAAATGAAACATTCTCTTTGCAGACGATATTATTTTATGTATTGAGAATCCTAAAAGGTCCACAATAGGATTACGGGAAACAATAGAGGAGTTTAGTAGTGTATAAGGATACAAAGCCAAGAAGCAGAAATCAACCGTATTCCTATTTACAAGTTTTTGGAATACTGAAAAAGATATCAAGGAAACAATACCATTCCCAGTAGCCACACAAAATCTGAAATACCTTCGAATAAACCTAACTCCAAAACCAAAAGACCTGTACTAAGAAAACTGCAGAACATTACTGCAAGAAAACAAATAGAATGAAGAATAGCTCATGCTCATGGATGAGAAGACCCAATATGGTGAAAATTTCAATACTCCCTAAAGCAATCTAAAAATTCATTCCTAATCCAAATTCCAACATCATTCTTTAAAGAAATGAAAAAACTGATTACTAACTTCATATGGAGACGGAAGAAGCCCGGGATTGACCAAGAACTCCTCAAAAAGAATAACAAAGTAGGTGGTCTTGCACTACCTGACCTCAAATCCCACTACACAGCCACAGTTGTCAAAACAGTTTGATACCGGTACAATGATAGATACTGGGACCAATGGATCATGAGAAGAACCCAGAAATAAAAACATCTGCATACAGACAACTGATTTTGACAAAGGTCCAAAACACATTAAATGGGAAGCAGATGCCCTCTTCAATAAATGGTGCTGGAAAAACTGTATATCTAACTGCAGTAGAATGGAACAAGACCCATATCTCACCCCATGTACAAAAACAAACTCAATGTGGATCAAAAAGTAACATGTAACACCCAAAGCTATCAGGATCATCAATGAGAAAATTGGGACAAATATACATATCAAAGTGCAGGGAATACACGGGCTATCAGAAATAACAAAGGCAACACAACCATAGAAGACAAAATAGATGACAGGGCACTATTAAAAACACAGCATTTGTGTACAACAAAAGACATCATTAAAGGAGTTAAAAGAGGACCCATAGACTGGGAAAAGATATTTAGTAGCTAGATAACAGACAAAGGACTAATTACTAAAATCTACAGTATTTTCCAAGCTTACAGCAAGGAAAAAAAACCTAATAACCCTTGAACAGGATGGCATTCGAATGACTAATAAGCACATGAGGAAATGCTCCCGTTCACTAGCCATCCGGGAAATGCGTGTCAAAACAACCATGAGATACCATCTAACACCCATAACTGTAGCCCAATTTTAAAAAACTGAGAACAACAAATGTTGGAGAGGGTGTGGTGAGATCAGAACTCCTATTCATTGCTGATGCGTTTATAAATACTTGTAACCACAGGAAAGGCAATATGGCAATACCTAAAACAGATGGCAATTGAAATACCGTATGATCCAGCACTACCATTACTGGGCATATACTCAAAATAAATAAATAACAGGTCATGCACAGACATTTGCTCTCCTGTGTTCATTGCAGCACAGTTCACAATAGCAAGAAGCTGAAAACAGCCTAAATTCTCATCAGTTGAAGTTTAGATTAAAAAACAAAACAAAAAATCTCTAGTATATATCTACATGGAATACTACGCATATCTAAAAAAACCAGCGATGAAACCATGGAACACCTCAAGCGATTAGATTAAAAAACAAAACAAAAAATCTCCAGTATGTACATACATGGAACACTACGCATCTCTAAAACACCAGCGATGAACCCATGGAACACCTCAAGACATGGAGGGACCTGGAAGACATTATGCTGAGTGCAGTTAGTCAAGCACAAACGGACAAATACTATATGAGTTCACTGCTGTAGGCACAGGCAGCAGAACAGGCACAAGCTCAGGCTTGTAGCACATCCAGTCTGCTGTCTGGTAGGGGGCCGGGCGGGATGGGAGAGGCGGGGAGACAGTCTGGTAGAGAGATATGCTATCTGCTCTAGGAAAATATTTTGAAGGTCACTTTGTGGAGGCTGGCTCATGCCAACTAGTATCAAATGATCAAGGGAGTGGAAGGGGATGTTGACTATTGAGGGGCTGCCCTGTAATTCTGTGATGAAGTCCGTTTGGACAGGTAGACGGCCCTATCAGCGGAATGAAGGATACTGATAGGAAAAATAACACAGCATCACAGCATGGAGGAAAAGGAGAAAACACATCTGGGGGAACACAGATGCATGTGTGTTGGTAGGAAAAGAGGTAGTACTGACCCCCAGTTGTGGGGAAGAGTAACTGAAAATCCTTCTGGAAACACTAATGGGGGTGTGTCTTTGGTGGTATGCACCCAATGGGCCACATGGACCTGGGCCTCTGGGTGTATTCTGGGAACTCAGGCCAGATGCTGTGGAGCACTTGGACACTGAATCCTGGATCTTCAAGGTGCACAGCATGTTCCAGAGACTACATCAGTGAGACCTTGCGGGAACTCCACAGGGTTGTCTGGACTCTACATCAGACACACTTGAGGATTTAAGTTGGAAAATACATGGTGTTTGAGGAAGCAGAAGACATTTGTACAAAGATTGGTGAATTATTAGTAGGCTGACAAACAAGGTAATGCTACATCAATGCCCTATATGCTATATTAACATAGGTATTATTCTGGAAACCTATGATGGACATTCTGTTTTGTTTTGTTTTTGTTTATTCAGAAGTGTTCTGTCATTGGGGGTCACCCTCTTGAAATTGTGTTATATGTTTTCCTGTTTTTTTGGTAAATGAAACCCTGAATTGATGGGCCTATAGGGACAGCAAGTATAATAAAGGTTTTGGGGGTGGGGCACAGGGATGGTGGGGGGTGCGGTAAAAGGGAGATGATGTCAAGGAGCCCAGGAAGAAAACTGATTGTGGAAGCAATTGTAAAATTATGCTTGACGTGATTGGACTATGGAATGGTATTGCACATGTATTTACTCCCGAGTAATAAGAAATTAAAAGAAAGAAAAATAGATAGATCCAGGAATAGCTTTTGGGCTCACAGTAAATCCTAGCTCCAACTTTAGAACAATTAATTCTTACATCATGGCCCTGCTTGATACTCACCTTCAGAAAGGGAACACAGAGGAGATGGGTGCAAAAATGTGGTGAAGAAATTAGATGGTGCCCGGCTATCAGATAAAACAGTGTCTGTGGTCTTAAAGGTTTGTCTCCAAACAAGGAGCCGTCTAAGTGAGATATCAACTAAGTCCAAATGGAAAAAGCACACCATCATCAGCCAGTGAAGGAAGGTAGATCATATAATTTGAATTTGAAGGAGGGATTAGTATCAGAGGCTAAATTGGGAGAATCCTGTGTGCAGAAGGCTATGCACAAAATTCATTTGTGGTAACTACATAAGAAACAGGCCTCTGGTGAACTCCCTCTAAGCGCAATTGAGGGATGGGTGGAAAGGGGTTACTAAACAGAGAGCATTGGATAGATGAGTATAGAACAGGCATGAATCTGATTTATCAGTTAACAGTTAAAACTGTCAGTTGATCCCTCCTGTGATGCATGCTGGACCTGATCTTGTTTTCAAGATTTCTTATATTTTTGTTTTGTTTGTTCATATTAGGGTGTATCTCAGAAGTGTTATGTTATTGGAGGTCACCCTCTTGAAGTTGTGTTATATCTTTTTTTCTGTTTTTTGGTATAAGAAACTCAGGATTGATGAGTCTATAGGGATAGCAAGTAGAATAAGGGTTTTGTGGGGTGGGGGTAGAGTGGTGGTGGCAGGGGTGTAAAAGGGGTATGATGTCAAAGGAGTCTAGGTAAAAAAAGAATGTTTGGAAGCTGATTGTGGTAGCAATTGTACAATTCTTGTTGACATGAATGAACTGTGGAATGATATGATATAAGTACTAACTGCCAATTAATATTTTTTTAAATTGTGTATCTATAAATACTTGTTTATATTTCTGAGTTTTCAATTCTAATCCATGGGTCATCATAGCTATGGTTGTACCAGTATCAGGCTGTCTTGATTATTGTGGCTACATATTAGGTTTTAATGTTGCGCGTTAAGGCCTCCTACTTTGTTTCTATTTTTAAATAATGTTTATTTCCTTTTCATATAAATTTGGTAATTAGTTTGTCCATTTCTTTGAATAATTGTGGTGGGATTTGGATTGGAATTGCATTGAATTTACAAAGACATTTTGGTAATATTGACATTTTCACAGTTTTAGTCAGCCTATCCAATAACATAGTAACTGGTTCCATTTGTGTAAATTCCTTTCAGTTTCTTTAAAGAACATTTTGTAGTTTTCCTTGCATAAATCTTCTATTTCTCTGGTATGATTGATTTCCTAATGTTCTATTTTTTGTGCAGTTATTGTAAATGCTATTGTTCTTTTGATAGCTTTTCAGTATCATCATTCTTAATGTACATGAATCAAACTGTTTTCTGTATGTTAAACTTAGAGCCACTACACTGCCAAAGTTTTCAATTATTTTGAGAAATTGTTTAATTGAATCTTTGAGGTTTTCTATATATAGGATTATATCAATTTCAAATAAAGAGATTTTTGTATCTTCTGTGTGTATGTGGATACCTTTAATTTCTTTTAATGTCTTATTGATCTAGTTAAAACTACCAGAACTATATTAAATAAAAGTGGTGATGAAGGGCAACCTTGCCTAGTTCCCTCTTGAAAAGGAAATTATTTCTATTTCTCCCCATTCTGTGAGATGCAGTCTATTGGTTTTGCATATATGAATTTTATTATCTTGAAATTTTTCCTTTCTTGTGGTGTGTTTTCATGAGAAATTGATGTTGAATTTTATCAGATGTCTTTTTCTGCATCAATTAATATCATCATATGGTTCTTCTCTTTTACTTTGTTTATATGATGAATTTCAGTGATTGTATATCTAATATTAAACCATCCTTGCATAGTTGGTATAAATCCCACTTGATAGTGATGTTTTTTTTAAATTCTAAGTTGAATTCTGTTGTCTAGTATTTTGTTGAAGATCTTGAAATCTATATTCATTTGAGACATTTATCTGTATATTTCAATTCTTGTGATGTCTTTGCCTGGTTTAGGTATCAGTTATAGTTGATTCATAAAATGAGTTTGGTAATTTATTCTCCATTTGTATGTTGTTGGGTAGTTTATTTAAAAGTGGTATAAATACTTCTCTAAATGTTTGAAATAAATGCCTAGAGAACCTATCTGGACCTGGAATTTTTGATGCTGGGACAGTATTTATGATTAGATCTAGTTCTTCTCAGGTTAACACTTGTTAAAGTTTTCTACACCATTCTGTGGTAAGTTAGGTAAATAATGCATTTCTAGAAATTACCCATTAATTCTAGATTTCCATTTCTTTGGAATATAATTTTTCATAATGCTGTGTGATAATAACTGTTAATTCCCTTGGTTTTGTTAATTTTCAATTGTTTAATTTCTTATTCGTAGAATTAGATTTTTCTCATTCTTTTCCTTTGTTTGACTTGCCAGTGGTTTATTAATTTAGTTACTCTACAAAGATCCAATTCCTTGTCATATTGATTTTTTCTATAGTCTTTTGATTTTCTGATTCATTTACTTCTGCTCTAATCTTTATTGTTTCTTCTCTTCTACTGCCTGATGGTTGGTTTTCCTGCATTCTTCTAATTGTTGTAGTTGATGTGGTAAGGTGTTGGTTTTAATTCTTTCTGTCTTGTTGATGTATGCAGATATTGCTATAAATTTCCCTCTGTCATGTCTCAACTTTGTAATATATTGCATTACTGTTCTCATTTGTTTCCATGATTCATTTGATCATGGTCTTTATTTCTTCAATTACCCACTGGTTCTTGAGTACAGTGCAATTCCATTTCCATGAATTTGTTTTTTTGGAGTTGATTATTTTATGGCTTCTTACTAATTTTACAGTGTTGAGATATGAAAATGTCTTTTGTGTATACATATATGTGATCAAATTGATTGTTATTTAATATTATTGTGTCTGTTGATTTCTTTGTAGTTAATTCATCTTTGGTAGCAAGTGATATATTGAGGGTTTTTACTGTTATTATATTATGGTCTATTTGTCCCTTCATTTCTATAAGAATTTGCAAATGTATTTTGGTCTTTCATTTGGTGTGTATATGTTAATTATGGTTATTTTCTTGTTCAATTAAATTTACATAATTAATTACGTTTTCATAATTATATGGTGACCTTCTTCATTTCTCATTATGTCATTAATTTTTATGTCAATTTTCTCTGAGATTAATATTGTTACTCCATCTTTCTTTTGATTACTGTTAGCGTCTTATATATTTTTCCATCTTTTGATTTTTAGCCTATGTTTATCATTATATCTAAAGTGCATTTCTTGTACATAGCATATTAAAATTTTAGTATTTTACTTTATTCTATTAATCTTTGTCTTTTAACTGATGAATTCAGTTCATTAGTAACCAGTGTTGTTATTAATAAATATGGTTTGGTTTGTGTCTCTTAAAATATTTTTAATGGTTATACTAGTTTTAATTTTCATGGTGATTTTTTTATGTGTGTTCCTTTTTTGTTTGTTTGTTTGTGTTCTTGTTACTCTCTTTGCTTTTGCTCTTATCTTATTGATTGTCTTGTTTTTATGACTTCCATCTTGCTTGTTTTGTTGGAATTTTAATTTTTTCTTTGTATATTGTTTGCTTTTGTGGTTTTCTTTGAAATTTCAACATAGTTTCTTGTATGTTGTGAACTGTTTGATGTCTTCCCTGTTTGAATACGTATTTATTGTTTTCTCTGTTCCTCTCTGCTCTTCATTAATTGTTTATTTTTATCTTTATAGCAGAATGTTGTCTACAATTCCTTGGGTTGTTTATTTTGTCCCATATCATTTTGAGTATTGCTTCAGTAGAATGTTTTTTCCACAATGATTCATTTTCTAATATTTTTAGGTTGGTATCTCTTGTTATATATTTTATTTCCATAGAATTCCTGTTAATATTTTTGTGAAAGTGGTCCAGTTTTTTATACATTTCTTTAGTTTTTCCTTGTCTGTATATAGTTTTATGTCTTCCTAATATTTGAGGTATAATTTTATTGGATATAGGATTTGTGGCTAACAGTTATTTTCTTTCATTATTTTGTAGATATCATTCCACTGTCTTCTTGCCTGGATGGTCTGAACTTAGCCTGATTGTTCAGACTTTGAATGTATTTGTTCTTTTTTGCAGCTTTCAGGATTGTGTCCTTATCATTAATATTAGAAAGTTTCATTATTACATCTCAAGTTAATCTCCTTTTAGGGCCAATTCTGTTTGAAATTCTATGGACTTCCTGATAATTATTTTATGTTCTGATATTATGTTAAGGAAATTATTTCTTAGTATTTCATAAACTATTTTCTCAGTTGTTATTTGTTCTTGCTCTTTGGAGACTTATCAGACATATGCTTTTCCTTTTGATGGTGTCCTATAGTATTATTAGATTATCTTCAGGGTTTTTTGGGGTCATTTTTATACAGTCTTCTTATATTTTGTCCTGGAGAGATTCATCTTCGAAATCACTGATTCTTGATTTCAATATTTACATCTTGTTATTGTGTTCTTTCATAGTGCTATCGAGTTCTAGTATTTTGGTATTTGGCTTTTGTAGTTCTGTTTGAAATTGTTGTATTTTCTAATTTTTCATTAATTTCAATCACTTTGTCTGCACGTTCTTCCCAGGAACATCAGAGTTCTTGAATTATGGCACATATCTCCTCTAGTAAATCCTCAAGATCCACCTCTATGTGTGTTATAGTTACTTGCACTGCTTTCTCCTGTATCCACAAGTGTGTGGAGATCAATTGCTACCTCCTAGATATGGTGTTATTATTCATTTTTAAAAAATGTTTAAGCCTGAATTCAGAATTATACTACACACACTCCTGCTGCAGATCTTGGGTAGTCAAGGGAGACCAGGTGATTCCACACTAGCCTAGTCTCAATCTGGGTTCCATCAAAATTCTTATTTTGAGTAGCTTCCCAAGTAGAAGAGTGTACTTGGCAATTGTTTATCAAACCAGCACATTGAGAAGAGAGAAGTCACTAATTGGAGCATTCATCAAAACTATCTGCTACTTCAGGGCCTGTAGGTGTTGAGCCCAAATCCTATTTGAATAAAGACCTGTGGGGGCAGGCAGATGTTAGTATGTTGAGTCCTGGTACTTAGATGAAATGCTCACCCACTACTGAGTCAACTGTCTTCCTTAATATGTGCCTTCTTGATTCTTCACTTGCTAGGAAAGGGTCAGTCCTCCTGATACTCTGAGGAAATGCTTCCACAATTTGAAGCGAGTGGGGTCCAGCCAAATGTTGGGAACCACTTCACTGCAGAACCAAGTCTCCCCAATCCAGCCATCATGAAATGAGGAAATTGGGGTCCTCATAGCGCCTGGACTCAGAGACCCTTATATACTCTGCCTCTCCTTAATTATGCTGGGGGAGTGGAGTTGATTAGCGAAGAGGGAGGAGGAGAAGGTTCTGTGCTCATCACTGTGATCCAATGGCTCATAACTAGTTTGTGTCTTGCCAGGGCTAAACAGATTTCAAGGTTCCCCCCCCCCTTTTTATCTAGAGTTCTTTCATCAGTTTCACTCTGAGTCACCTTTCTTAATTGTTTGCTTTTCTCAGAGGGGTTCTTGAACACAGGCTGCTACTATCTTTCCACCACTCTAAAAGTTTTTGTTGAGATGAAGATTAAGAAACCCAGTGACAAGGGAATTACAAGTGATCCAAATTGGGGGTGAGGTGGATGTGGGAGGCCTGGTAGTACTTGATGAACGGTAATGTAACAAAGAGGAATTGCTGAAACCCTGTGGGGACTGAGCATGATAGTGGGACAGGAGGAAAGTCGAGGGAAATAGAGAAAAGAGCTGGGAGACAAAGGGCATTTATAGAGGTCTAGATAAAGACATGTACATATGCAAATATATTTATATGAGGATGGGGA
>NW_022103942.1:5532500-5550321 GCF_000313985.2 Echinops telfairi
CCCTTCAGGACCAGTGGTGTGAGTGGTGATACTGGGAGGGTAGAGGGAGAGTGGGTTGGAAAGAATGAACCGATTATAAGGAACTATATATGACCTCCTCCCTGGGGGATGGACAACAGAAAAGTGGGTGAAGGGCGACGTTGGACATGGCAAGAGATGACAAAATAATAAATTATCAAGGGCTCATGAGGGAAGGGGAAATGGGGAGGGAGGGGAAAAATGAGGACCTAATGCTAGGGGCTTAAGTGGAGAGGAAATGTTTTGAGAATCATGAGAGCAATGAATGTACAAATGTGCTTTACACAATTGATGCATGTATGGATTGGGATAAGAGTTGTATGAGCCCATAATAAAATGATTTTAAAAATAAATAAAATGGGAAAAAAAAGAATGATTCTTATGTGACCGTGCTGTTTCTCTTAGTGGATCTACAATCTATACCTATTCAAGTAGCAGTCAAGGAACAAAATGGTGCATTTCATTGAATAAATCTGCTGTTAAAGATTTGGAAATCTTGAAAAGGAAGTATCCCACTTGAAAGACCAAGATGCACTTGACCCAAGCAATGGTTATTTTAATTGCCTCATATGCACTTGAAACTTAGACAAAGAGTAAAATAAATAAGACCAGAATGTATGCGTTTGAATTATGGTTTGAATTATGTTTGAATTATGGTGCTTGTGAAGAATATTAAATACACCATGGATTACCTGAAGAATAGGTAAATCTGGCTTGGAAAAGTACAGCTAGAATGTACCTTACATGCTACCACAGGGAGACTTCGTCTCAGGTATTTGAACATGCATTCGCAAGGTACCAGTTACGCCTGATAGAGAGTCAGAGAAAAATCAAAAGACCTTCAAGGAGATGGATTGACAGAGTGAGTGCATCGATGGCTGAAACACAAACACATTTTGTGATAGTGGTGCAATACGAGGCAGTGTTTTATTCTATTGTAAGTAGGGTTTATATGAGTAATAAACAATTAGCCAAACCAAACAATATAATTATTTTCTATGTAATCATCTGTATCCATATGAACTAAAACCTAAGTTCATACTTATGTTTCAAAATCTATTCCATTGTCTTATGAATCATTCTAACTATCACCTATTCATTATCTATAGTTTCACAACAATTTAAAAATATACTGGAAACATTCTACAATCTATATCCTTAATTATTCTATTGTAGCATATATGTATAACAATAACAACTGATCATCTGTTAACCCATAGGATATCACTTTCTTAATTACAGTACAATGTTTATGTGCAGTTTCTTTTGCCTTGGGGAAAAATAAAAGAAGGCAGTTCTCTCCTGTCCTATAGAGTTATTATGAGTCATCATCAACTCAATGGCAGTGACTTTTGCCTTTAGTCTTACAGATATCACTTATTTCTAAAAACTTTAAGTCAGCTGCTTCAGTGATATTTTGTCATAACTTTAGATTAATTTTTCATAAAACTCAAATTATTTTGGTCAATATATATAACAAAATTTGCCACTGTAATAATTTTAAGTCTACATTCAGTGACACAATTTACAGTCACAACTTGAATAATCATTTCCACGATTTCCAGAATTTATATCACTCCAAACAGAAATTGCCACTTTTTGCATTCTATTGTGAAATGCATATACCAAAGATTGCTCTTTGTAAAGTTTACCGAGTTTTGACAAATACTTAACATCTTATATTAACCATCATGCATAGTTGTTTCACTGCTCTAAAAAAAAACCTCTGTGCTTCATGAAATTTATTTCCTCTCAAACCACTGGCAATTACTGGTCTGTTAACTGCTTTTGTAGCTTTGCCCTTTCCATAATATAATATAATTGGAATAATTTACAAACATGAATTTAAGTTGCATCAATCTGTTTGATAATTGGTTTGTTTTTATCTATTTTATGGATGTACCACAGTTTATTCATTTACCTACTGAAGGATGTCTTGGGTGCTTCCAAGTTTTGCTGATTATTACCAAAACTACTATTAATATTTGCATCCTGAATTTTTGCAGACATAGTTTTTCAATTAAGTTTTCTATGTAACTAGTAGTCTGACTGTTAAATCACATGGTAATGTTATGTTTATCTTTGTAATAAACATAAAAACTGCATTCAGAAATGGTTGTACCATTTTGTATTCCCTCTAGCAATGAATGCCAGCTTCTTGGGGGAGGTGGTGGTGGTGGTGGTTTGCTCCACATCATCTTTAGCATTTTAGTCGTTCTAATTGATGTGGGAGCTCATTGTTTTGATTTGCAATTTTCTAATCATAAGTGGTGTCGTGCATATTTTCATATACTTTATCCCCACATGCATATCTTATTTAATGAGATCTCGGTTCCCATCTTCTCTCTCTGTGTGTGTGTGTGTGTGTGTGTGTGTGTCTGTGTATGTTTGTTTAAATGGACTATTTTCTTATTGAATTTCAAGAATTCTTGTTATAGTTAAAATACAAGACGTTTTAACACAAAACTATTTTGTGAATGGTTTCTCTCAGTCCATGGCTTAACTTTTTATTCTCTTTACAATAACTTTAGCAGAGATATGTTTTTTATTTTACATAAGTCCAACTTAACAATTTTCCTTTTGTGGATTGTGGTTTTTGGCATTTTATCTAAAAAGCTATCAATGACCCCTGAACCCAATGCCACCTAAATTTTCCCCTATGTTATCTTCTAGAAGTTTTATAGTTTCTTGTTTCACATTTAGCTATGATTCACTTTGAGTTAACTTCTGTGAAAAATATAAATTCTGTGCATAGGTTCTTTTTTTGTTTTTGTTTTTCCATGTGGATGTCCAGTTGTTTCAACAGAATTTGTTGAAAATACTACCCATTTTTCATTGTACATCCTTCACTCATTTTTCAAAGATCGGTTGACTTTATTTGTGTGGGTCCATTTCTGTATTCATTGTTCTGTCTACTAATCTATGTGACCCTCCCTTTTTTTCTAATACCATCTGTCTTGCTTACGGGAGCCTTATAAGTCCTGAAAATTAGGACTTTGAGGAGTGTCTTCGATTTTCTTAAGTGTTTTGTTGACTATCCTAGGAATTATATTTTTATGTGAACTTTGGGATTCATTTTTTGATATTCACAAAATTGTTCACTGGGATATTGAATAGAATTGCATTGAATCTGTAGACAAAGTGAAGTAACTGAAATCATCATAATATTGAGTCTAGTCTTTCAGACCATGAGTACAGAGTGTTTTAATTTATTCAAAATTATTTTCAGCAGTGTTTTGGTTTTCTGGGTATAAATTCTCCACATATTTTTAGATATATACATAAGTAAATTTGGTGAAATTATAGCTTGGTTTTGGAGGACACCTGGTAGTGTAATGGGTTATGAGATTGGCCTGCTGAGAGCAAGGTTGGTGTATTGAAAACACCACCCATGCCACAAGAGAAATATGAGGTTGCTTTCTGTTCCCACAATTAAAAAATAATTACATGAATAACAATGTTTGCCACAATTAAAAACATAATTACATGAATAACAATGAGTACAAGGGAAAAATGTTCTAGGATTGTGCTGATAATTGTACAGCTCTTCTTGATCTGATTGAATTGTATGACATGTGGATAAAGTGCCAATAAAACTGTTAAGAAAAAAAAGAAAAAGATTTATAGCCTGAGAAATCCATAGGGGTAGTTCTACTCTGTCCTACAGGGCCACTATGAGTTGCCATTGACGTGATGACAGTAAGTTTGTTTGTTTTGTAGTAAATATTTACAGATTCAAGAGCTTTTTTCCCAAATAATTATATCTTGGTTGTGACTCTCTGGATTCACACATTTCTACAGATTTTTCCAGTTGTGGTTTACTCTGCAACTGTGGTTTTCTGGTATGTCTAAGAAGAATCCTTGCTTTTCAGTTTTAACAGCTTTTTCTTGCTGTACGAAAAGGAGTGATGATTGAAACTGGAAGATTTTCTCGGGACAAATCTAAACTGCAAATCACATTTAAATACTACTTAAAACCAGTTCAAATCCTATAGTAAATATCTTCCTCTTTAAAATACAAAATTTTGAGGTACTTTTCCAGTTAATAGCTATTGAAATTGTAAAAATTATATAGCTAGCATATAATATAAGACCCCTAGTCTAAAAAACTTTTTTTTTAATTTAAAAGACCCCTAGTCTTATGTCGTGTGACACAGAGTCAATTGTGAATAAATAGTTCCCCAATGTTCTAAACATAATACTATTTAAGCTTTATCTTTTCTTTAAGTTTCTATTCTCATATTAAATTTCATAGAACACATTACTTTTAGGAAACACTGATAGAAAATATGAGACATATATTTTAATCATTAAAGTAGAATTTCCTCTCATTAAACAAGCTATATATGGCTTTATAACAACCGCAAGAGGATATTTTTAAACTCATAAGCTTTCAAAGAGGATAAAGTTAATATTGGTTTAACAACATTGTTGCTGATTGGTAAATTCTAGTGAGAGGGTAAAGCATTTAAGAAAACCAAAATCAACAGTATTTACTTACTGTGTTAGTCTGGGTGGACTGTAGAAGCGAATCCATAGACACTCATGTGAATAAGAAAGAGGTTTATATACAAGAACAATTGAATATTGAGAAAACACCCGAGCCCAGTCCAAATCATGCCCATAAGTCCTATATTAGCCCATATGTCTGACACCAATCTATAAAGGCCTCTTCAGACTCACGAAACTCATGCAATGATGCCGATTGCAGGAAGATTACAGGCCAGTAGGTAGGAAGTCTTGTGGACCCTGTGGCGTTGTAAGCATCTCAGTGCTGGGAGGGGTCTACACATGGTTTCTCCAGCTCCCAGGCTGTATCAGGTTAGGACCATGTGGCTTTTCTTCAGGGATATCTCAGAAGGAGTGAGCCCAGTCAATAGAGAATCTCCAAGAGAGTGATCAGAGATAGAGTCTCCCACCTCCAAGGAGGAAATACCGGAGTTCCCAGAATCCTCAGGAGAAGGTCATGCCTACACAGAGGCCTCATTGTCTATATCCTGATTGACAGGCTAGACTCCACCTCTACACTCTTAATCCTCAAATTGACACCAGATTATGTAACTATCACTTAATGAAAGAAAACATACAATCACCAGGAAATACTTTACAGAGCCTTTTCTTTCTTTCTTTCTTTCTTTCTTTCTTTCTTTCTTTCTTTCTTTCTTTCAATAATTGACTAACTGTAAGGATATATGTATCTGAATACCCTTCCCATGATAAAACAATGTGGTTGGAAGAATCAGTGTATAATTTTCCTTCTGTTATTTAAAATGCAGATTACTTATGCATACCTAGTTATTCTATATTGTTTTCCACAAATCAGAAACCATTTTTATTATTGTTTTCCTTAGTTGAATTTGTAACAAAATTTGAATTATTGAATATAAAGTATTCTGTTGCAGTATTAAAACAGAAGTCCATGAGTTTTGGTGAGAGACAAGCCTTACCTTATATCAACTTCCTCATTTTAAAGATGAGAAAGTAGAATTCTACAAGGTTAGATTATTATTTTTATAGGGAGTAATTAATACTCATCCATGAAGCAGTTCTGATAAAGATCACATAGGAACTTTTAAACTATAAGTTAGATAAGTGCTAATTCTCTCAATTACTGATATTTCTGAGTCTCAGCAAAATTCTGTTTCAGGCTTTGGAGTGGTTGCAGTCATCGCTACTGTTTGAAATGAAAACCTTTGCCCCTTGTGGAAATATGTGCAAAAGTAAATTCAGTGTACAGGTGTAGTGGTCTTACAATCAGAGAATCCTAATCATCATTGTATATTTGCATAGCACTGTGCTTTCTGCTCAACTGCTCTTAGAAGTTCTTAGGATAAAAACTTATAATTTTGCGGTTGTGTTAACAACCAACTGAAGCCAGTTGATAATTAAGGTTAATAATATAAGGCAGGGGTCAGCATATTTTTCTGTAAAAGGCCAGATGATAAATGTTTCATGTTTTGCGGCCCAGACAGTGTCTGTTACAAAGACTCAGTTCTTCCATTTTATAATGAAAACAGCCAAAGTAAAAAATGATCATGGCTGAATTCCAAATTTTATTTATGGACACTGAAATTTTAATTTCACATAATTTTCTTGTGTCATGGACCAGTTTTAATTTTATGTTTTCAAATACTTTTACATGTAAAAGGATTATTTGCTTACCGTTCATATAAGAGAACTTCCCACATTTGACCTGTAGTCTGTGGCTTTTTAAGTCTTGGCTAAATAACATGCTCTCCATTCCCTCTAGCTGTTCTTAACTTCGACTTTGTAACTAGTTTCACCAATATTTTTTGTATCTAAATATTATTAACTTAAATTCTCAAATATATTTATAAAATTACATTGATCAATATTAGCTTTAAAAAACTTTTTGTATCTTGTATAAAATATGAAGATGTAATTTATTATGTGGTAATCCTTGTGAGAAGATAAATATAATACATTTTCTTTTATGTATTTTTCTTTTAATGAATTTATTGGCCAACCTTCTTTTATTTTACAGCTTCTTACCTTTGCTTTGGAAAAAATTGAGATAAATATTATAAAGATCATGGTAATAAAACAATTACTAGTATAAAACCCAGTAGCAGAATTTTCCAGGATAAAAATTGCTTTTTTTTAACAAAATATTTTAACAGCTTCTTGCATGTAAAAATATGCATGGTCTGGCTGAGTTGCAAGAATCAAAATGGACAGTAAATGGCTCAATTCCTTGTACATGTTTAAAGAGAACTGCTTGGGGTTGGCAACCCAGAGGGTCAGAATAAAATAAGTAGAGGGCCCCATAAGGGACAATAAACAAATAAATTTCTAGTGACAAAAATATTCAAATAACATCTGATAGTTCATTTTAAGTATAGTATTCTGCTTTGGGAAAAGTACAGGCCTAATGCTCCTTAGAAACAAGGATTGTGTTACTTTGTCTCGTGTATTTTGGACATGTTATCAGGAGGGAGCATTACCTGCAGAAGGACAGCGTGAATGGTAACATACAGGGTCAGTAGAAGAAAGGATGACTCTCCAGGAAGTTGGTTAACACATTGGCTACAACAATGGATTCAAACATAGAAATCGTTGTGAATATGGCGAGTTACTGAAAAATGTCTCATTCTGTTCTACCTAGGATGCATGACACTAAAACAGCAACATTTTTCATTGTATTTAGGCATGAAACAGATGCCCTCAACACTTCAATAAAAAACATGATTTAATGCCCTGCTACCCACCTACCCATGTCTCTTTTCTCTTTCTTTCCCCCTCTTATTTAGTAGGCTGCCATATTTATCCCTGGATTGGGTTTGGCCTCTGCCATAGTTGCTGGCCCTCACCCCAGGGATGTATGTATACAGTAGCTTTTCCCCTATGCCCCATTTTTTAAAGCTTACCTCAGTGGACTCATGTTGTACTTGTCCTTTTGTGCTTGACTTACTTCGCTTAGCATGATTTCATCCAGTTCTTCCCATGCAGCAATGTGCTTTATGTGTTCAACACTGCATTTTAGGGACACGTAGTACTCCATTGTATGTGTGTACCACAGTTTTTTGATCCATTCATATGTTGATGGAAATTTGGGTTGTTTCCAACTACTTGCGAATGTGAACTGTGCCACGATGAACATTGGACCACAGATGTCTGGTCGTGGTTTGTTTCTTGCCTCTTCTGGGTATATGCCCAGTAGGAGGATTGCTGGTTGGTATGGTAGCTCAATCTCCATCTGTTTTAGATACGTCCAAATCGATTTCCATAGTGGCTGTACCTACCTACAGGTCCACCAGCAGTGGATGAGAGTTCCAATTCCCCACAGCCCATCCAACACTTGTTATTTTTCTGACTTTTTGAATTGGGCTATCTTTGAGGGTGTTAGGTGGTATCTCATAGTTGTTTTAATTTGCTTTCCTTTAGTTCCTTTAGTCCTCCCCCTCTCTCACTATCATGATCCTAATTCTACCTTACAAATTGGGCTAGACCGGAGGACGTACACTGGTACAGATAGTAACTGAAAACACAGGGAATCTAGGACAGATGAACACTTCAGGACCAGTGATGAGAATGGTGACCGGGAGGATTGAGGGAAGGTGGAGTAGAAAGGGGGAACCAATTACAAGGATCTTCATATAACCCCCTCCCTGGGGGACAGACAACAGAAAAGTGGGTGAAGGGAGATGACAGATAGTATAAGACATGACAAAATAATAATAATAATTTATAAACTATCAAGGGTTCATGAGGGAAGGGAGAGCAGGGAGGGAGGAGCAAAAAATGAGGAGCTCATACCAAGGGTTCAAATAGAAAGCAAATGTTTTGAGAATGATGATGGCAACAAATGTATAAGGGTGCTTGGCACAATGGATGGATGTATGGATTATGATAAGAGCTGTATGAGCCCCTAATAAAATGATTTAAAAAACAAACAAACAAAATATGCTTTAAACAAAGTTTTGCATTAATGCTACACTGAGGGAATACTAGAGGCGATGCATTGTTCAGTAAAGAGTTAGATGGTGACATGTTTGGAGTACATAACGAGCATAAAGGGGAGTGAAGTTATGTCAGAAATGGAAAATCCATGACTTGGGTTACGGGAGAAATGTACATTCTCCAGGAATCATTATAGACACCCTGAGCTTCCCGCCACTGGAGGTAAGAATTTGAGCCAATTTGTCTTAAGTCATAATGGACAAGTTGACCTTAATTCACTGAAGGATGTTGTCATATTCTAGGTGGCTATATTTATATCTTTATCTAATGCCATCGTTTATTAAGTGGAAGAATCAACATTAGAAACTTAGACTTCTAAATTCAACCTAACATTCTCCTTTTTATTTGCCAAATTTTTCAGGGAAGGAGGAAAATAATTACATTATTTTTACAATTGGAAATAACGAAATCTAAGAAGTAAAATGTATAAAAATTCACATGCACAAGTTTCTGAATTTTAACATGCATTTCTCATAATAACTTTGCTTTTGTGACAGAGAGAAATCCTCTAAATTATATAGCCACAGCCCTTATTTCTAACTAGTCAGTTGTGTGAAATGCAGTAATTGCTCTGTCAAATAGCAGCCAAAAAAGGAGTATTCCCTCCTGTTTCATTCCTATTTCCTGACGAGAAAGCACTAGTGAGGCTCAGCATGTTGATGATTGCAGTAGAAGGCTGTGTTGATTGGAGGAATTGGAAAATTTTACTACTAGTGTCATCACAGAACTCAGAAGACACAATTGTTTAAAAATCTGGAGATAGTTCACTGTGTAACAAAGTAGCAAGGTTAGCTGAAAGCAAAGCTAATAGACTTGACTGCTCCTGCTAATCCCTCAACTAATTAGGGTGGGAGGAGATTGTGCCATTTGCTGCCTTTAGTACAGAACTTCAAGTCAGGAACAGAGGAGCATAATGAGCATGCCTTAATAGAGAGGGTCCATTTATTTTTAAAAGTTTATGAGACACTGGCTTTTTGTTCTGTTTTCAGCAGAGTCTTCAGGGCCTCAAAAGAAGTAGGTCATACATGGTAAATTTCCAAGAGGAAATATAGGCTGCTGTATTTTTCTTGCTTAATTAGGAAGTTTTTAAAGTGGTGAACCTTAGAACAATTTTGTAAACGAATCATTTGACCTAGTACCACCTTTCAATAATATCGCTTCATTGAAACATTGAAACAGTGATTGATGTACCAACTTCACTAATAACATATATGAATTTTTAATTTAAGTTTAGGAAGTACTTTTACTTCCAAACCCATCATGAATTAACTTTATGGTATCTCTTAGCATCATGTAAGGTTTAAAACTTACAGTTTGTTATAATCATATAATTAATGCCTCCAAATATAAAGTTTCAAGATAATTTTTGCCTTCTGTGTTTAATTTTCTCGGTAATTTTGCAATTATTACTCCTAATATATATATTTTGTTTCAAAAATCATTTCCAGTATTCTGTTGTTGTTTCTCTTAGGTACAGATGAGTTGGTTTCCACCCATAGAGACCTTATGTACAAAAAAACTCACTATTTTCTAGTCCTGTTCCATCCTTACAATAGTTGCTATGTTTAAAACCATTGTTGTAGCTACTGGTCAATTTATTTGTTGAGGTCTCCCTTTTAGAAGACCTTTTGTTGAGCAAGCATGACACCCTTCTTAAGGGAATGATCCATACTGAAAAAATGTCCAAAGTATGTAGGAAGAAGTATCTTCATCCTCACTTTTTACAAGACAGATTTGCTCATTTCTCTGGTAGTATATGGTATATTCCATAATATTTAACAGCATAATTTAAATACACTATTATTCAAATTCATTTTTCATCTTTCACATGCAGATGGGAAGATTGAAAATACCATGATTTATTTCCATCCATTATAGTCCTCCAAGTGACATCTTTGCCTTTTAACACTTTCAACACCTCTTTTTGTATATTTTAATTCTTGACTGCAGCATTCATTGATGTTGAGCCAAGTGAAATGAAATCCATGAAAATTTCAGTCTCATCTTCTTTTATGATGATGGTGTTTATTGGTCCAGATATATTTTGTAATGTTGAGCTATAATCCATACTTTGATCTCCATTAGTATTTTTGTGTTCACCACACAAAGTTGTGTCATCTGTTTATGAGTCTTCTTCCAACATTGATGCAGTGCTCTCGTTCACATAGCACTACTTTTCAGATTATTAGCTGAGCAGACAGATTGAATAAATATGGGAATAGGATGGATTCCTGAAACACACAATTCAGTATCTCCTTTTTCTGTTTCAGGACTGTCTCTTGGCATATGTGCAGGTTCACATGAACACAGTGAAGTGTTGTGGATTTCCTATTCTTTGTCACCTTAGCAATAATTTGTTCTTATCTATGCATTTGAATAGTAAAACACACACACATACACACAAAGATAAACATATTTCTGATATTCTCTACTTTCAGACAAGTTCCATCTGACATCAGCAATGACATCCCTAAATCCATGTTTGCTTCCAAATTCAGGTTAAATTTCTGGCAATCATATATAAATAAATATGTATGTATGCTGCTGAAGCCATTCTTAAATTATTAATCAACATTTTACTTGAATGTGATATTAATCACCATTATTTGGAATGGGAACAAATACAGATCTGTTTCAATCAGTTTGCCAATCAGCTGACCTTCCAAATTTCTTGGCATGACTGATCACTTCTAGCATTGCCTCTTAACTGTTATTTCCTTCATTCCTGTTATCTTTTTTTCCTCCAATGTGTTCAGTTCAGCTTGAAATTCTGCCTTCAATACAGTGACATTTGATCATATGCTACCTCCTTAAATTGAGATTTGACCAATTATGATTTTACATCGACTCTCTGTATTCTATCCATCTTTTTAAATGTTTTCTGTGTCATTTAATGTTTTCTATATAGAATCCTTCAATATTAAAATTCAAGGTTTGAAATTTTTCTGTAGTTCATTTAAATTGAGAACAAATGGACATATTTTTCTCTTTGGGGTTTCTAACTCCAGGTCTTTTCATATTTCTTATTTAAATTTAGTTTGTCTTACTGAGCTTCCCTTTGAAATCTGTTTATTTATTTTATTAATACTTTTTCTAGTCACTTTTGCTACACTGCAAGTTTCAGGATCTCTTATGATACTAATTTTGGTATTCTCTTCTTTTCTTGTCTGTTTATTGGCCATTTACTTTCTTCATGTAAGTAAAATAAGTACTGCTATAGAATTATAGAAACCTCTATGAAGCAAAAATATCAAAATAGGAAGCTATTGTTTCTCTATTTATGCTCCATCTGGGTGTGTACACTTTAGAAGGTGATGTGTCCAGGCCTCTAACACTTCCCCCAAATAATTCTATACTCTTCATTTTACACCAGGTTAAAATGGTAGTTTTGGCTACAGCAAGTACTCGAATCATGTCCTTTGAAATGTTTTTTGAGTTTGAGGAATGCAAAGTAATCTGAAGGGACAACTCGGGGCTCTATGGGAGATGATAATGTTCTAGAAAACAATCCTTGTAGCCAGCCCTTGGTACATTCAAAGAATGAACAAGTGCAGTGTTGTGGCGAGGGCAAAAGAATTATCAAAGTAACTTTCCTGACATTTTTCTCACCAATGCGGTTTTCACTGTACTCAAAATCCTTTCTAATAAACTGCCATGATCCTCCTGTGTCATTCAAGGAAAATTATTGAGATTACTCCTTAGGAATCCCCCCCCCAAATAGGCACCATAATTTTTCTAGCTTATCTCACTGCCTTGAATTTAACTGGCTCTAGGAAATAGATCACCTCAGAAGCCACTTATTTTTTGAAGATACCCCAATGTGACTAAAACACCTGCATTACTGAGTGCACTTGTCTGCAGACATCCACTGATCACAGAGACATAGCTAAACATGTTTTACTTTGAATAAACTTGTACAAGTATGAACTTAAAACCCAGGAGGCGTATAGCATATATATTGATATATTATTTATCCTAATATGATCTTCTGATGTCTCGATGTCATCTGTGCTTGTCTTCAGTCATTAGTGATCAATGTATTTTTAAAAATTCTTAAGATCATCCCTAAATACAAGTGAGATATGCTCTAGATCCTACTTTGGCTCATGTGGACTTGTTTTCATTTTCTGAAGTTTCAGCTTGAAATTGCATCCGATCAATTGATGATCTGTTTCTCTTTCCATCCCTCACTTTGTTCTGACTGACTATTGCATTTCTCTATCATCTCTTTCTACAGATGTAGTCAATTTGATTCCTGTGTATTGCACCTGATGAAATCATATATATGTAGTTGAAAAAAAGCAAATACAATTAAGAAGTCATCGGTTTTGCAAAATTCTATCATGCTATCTCCAGTTTTGTTTCTATCACCATTGTGTTTTCCCAAATCTTAATTCTTCCTATTTGTTTCCAACTTTTGCATTGCAATCACCAGTAATTATCTATACATTTTTATTGCATAATTGATCAATTTCAGACTGTAGAAGTTGGTAAAAACACTTAATTTCTTCGTTTTTCTGTAAATAGCTTGGGCATAATTTGAATAATAGGTAGCTATTATTGTTTTCATTTTAATTTCATTTTCATTAACTGACTTTTCTAGTAAGTATATTATCATATGACTGACAGTATTGTACTTCAGGATAGATCTTGAAAAGTTTTTGAGGATGATTGTTATTTAATTTCATTTCATTTGCCAGTTCTTGCTTGGTAAATCATATGGTTAGCCAATTCAAAGTGGCCAATACTTGTCCATGTTAGCTCAGTAATTCCTAGAGTATCTATCTTTATGAATTCTATTTAATTATTGATGACTTCCAATTTTCCTATATTCATACTTTGTACATTTCATCTTCTAATTACTAATGGATGTTTGTAACTGTTTCTTCATTTTTGAGACATGCTAAATCAGCAAATTAAGTTCCGCAAAGCTGTCCTTAATCTGTTTCATTGAGGTTGATTCTACTTCGAATTGGAAGGCTTCCAACCTACTGGACTCATCTTCCAGTGCTGTATCAGACAAGTTCTGTTGCTCTTTATAACATTTCACTAAGTTTTTCAAAAGTAGATTTCCAGATTCTCTTTTCCAGTCTGTCTTAATCTAGAAAATCCACTGAAATCTGTTCACCTTGTGTGACCCTGCTAGAATGTGAAATTCTAGTAGTACAGCGTCTGGCATCACAGCAATATTTAAGCCACCACAGTATGATAAACTGAAAGATTAGCGGTGGTTCTCTTGTATTAAAGTCACAATTCAATCAATTCTTGATTTCTTGTTTCTCATTCACCTCTCAGATATGCAGAATACCCAATGCCATTTAAAGTAATAGGTTCATCAAAATATTTTCTAAAATATTTCAAATATAAACCTAATTTTGTTATATTATTAATAATCCATATATTAATTTATATGGGTGTTATAACAAAATTTTTCACTGGCTTAAAACAACATACATTTAATCTCTTGAAATTGTGAAGACAAGAATCCACAATTAAGGTGATGATAAAATTCTGTTATATGTGAAGGTTCTAAAAGAAAATCCTTCCAGCTTCTTGTAGTTGCCAATACCTTGTCTTAAGGTCACATCACTTCAATCTCTGCCTCAATGTTCACATTGCCTTCTTCCTTTCTGTGTCTCTGTCTCAAGATTTCTCCTACCTCCCTTGGATAAGGATACATGTTATTGACTTTATATCCCACTTGATAATCCAGGATAAGGCCCTACTCTCAAAACGCTTAACTTATATTCAATTTTTTCATGTAAATTAAAATTTATAGATTTCAAGGAATACCCTTGGATAGCTTTTGGTGGGTAATTTTTTGATCTTCTACAATCAATATGTATGATTTCTGGTGAACAATTCTAATTCTTCCCTCCTTCAGGGAGAGTTTTAATTATACCGTTATATTTTTTAATGTTACTTTTCTTTCATAAATCTAGATTTTAATTTATATTTTGTATTGCAAACCATCTTAACCTTCTAGAATTTCAATTGAAAAATTACTGTGAAATGGGTGACAGCTTATAGAGTAGTTCAGTTGGCCAATCAATAATTCATACACCTTTTGTAACATCTCATTGTTTGGAATTCATATAATAAAAGAATGCTTAGCTCACTTGCTCCCTGTGCTTTCTGTTTCAATTCCTCTTTTTTCCTACCTATTCTGAATTTTATCCTTGGGTAAATGATGCCTTTTTAAACAATTCAAATAATGTGTGTGCCTTCCTCGTGTTATTTTTCACCTTATTTTCCTATTGTTTAACTTCAAAATGATCCAAAAGAGTGAGTTCATTTTTGCACCCGAAGAGTGATTAAGGTCCATAGTCTAAGGGTTTTAATAATTACTTTTTTATGATTCTGAGTTTTGCTTGACATTTCTTTCCTATTCTATTCACAATCTTCTTTTTTTTCACAATCTTCTAATTTATCCCTTCCTTCCATCGCCACCTCTGCCTATCACCAGAGAATGTGAAGGAGAAAATATTTTCCTGATTTTTAAAAAATAGTCTCATACAATATCTGTCCTTTCATGATTGGTGTTCACCAAGTTCATCTTTGTTACAAGGTGTTTTACCGACTCATTCTTATTCTTCAAAGATGTCTGTTAGTCCATTGTGTGTATGTACCATGGCTCATTAATCCATTTCTCCATTTATGGATATTTAGGTTTTTTCAATCTTTTTGCTATTGTAAAAAGTGCTGTGATGAACATATGTGTGCATATATCTATTTGAACTTCAATTCATGTTTCTCTGGGATTTATACTAATTAGAAAGGTTGCCGGATCATATGGTATTTCTATTTCCAACATTTGAGAAAGTGTCATACCATTTTACAAAATGATTGGACCATTTTGCATTATCACCAACAGAATATGAGATTTCCAGTCTCTTCACACCCTCACTATCATTTGTTGTTTTTCTGGGTTTATTTGTTTCATTTTAGTTTTGATTTTTCGCCTTTAACATTAGTATTGATGTTTGAGTGAGATGGTATCTCATTGTTGTTTTTTAAAAGTTTTATTGGTACTTCATCCACATGTCATACAATTAAATAATTCAATTAGATCAAGGAGAGTTGTCAGAATCATTTTTAGAACTTTCTTTTCCTTGTACTCAGTGTTATTCCTGTATTTTTTTAATTATGGAGAAAATACATACAACAAAATATTTTGCAGTTCAACAACTTCAACATGTATAATGAAGTGCCATTAAGTATACTCTGTGTTGTACAGCTATCATTGTTTTCCTTTTGCAAATCATCCCACCACCATTAACATAAACTCAATTCCCCCCAAGTGAAAACTCTTCTTCCTTCATCTATGGTAGCCATTACTCAAGTATGCTTGTTTGATTTGCATCTTTCGAATGGTTAACAATCACAAGTATTGCTTCTTAAACTTTTTATTGGAAATTGTGTAAAAATTTATTGGACAATTCATCAGTATTACATTCAACCACTCATCAAACTTCCCAAGGTCTTGCCCTGTCTTGATCATTTTTTTACCCATCTGCTCTTGTTGAATATTGTATTTCCCTTCACCCAAGTTAACACCTTCTTGTAGCCAGATTTATCAGTATTCTTTAATGATGTGAAGTATTCTGTTGTGTCTATGTAGCATTTTATGTTTCTTTTTTTCCACTGATGGGCACTTAGATTGTTTCCATCCTTTTGCTATTGTGAATAACATAGCAATGAGTATGGATGTGGATATATCTTTTCATATCAAGTAGAGGGATTGTTGGGCCATTTCTATTCAAAACCACTTTCCACAGTGGTTGTACCAGTAGATTTTGTTCACTGCTTTTTTTCTGATTACTCTTCTGTTGTGTTGATGTTAAGCACCATATAGTCAGTTCTCACTCACAGAAACCCTATATACAGCAGAATAGAGCACTACTAGCTATGTGTCATGCTGACAATTTTTATGTTGGAGTTCATTGTTGAATCCAAAGTGTCAATGCATCTTTTCTAATTTTTTTTCTCTTTTGGGCTGACAATAACTGCACCAACCATGATGTCATTTTCCAGGGACTGGTCTCTCCTGGTAACATGTCCAAAGTATGTGAGATCAAGTGTCACCATTCTTGCTTCTAAGGAGTATTCTGGTTGTATCGCTTCTAAGAGAGATTTGTTTGTTCTTCTGTCACTCCAAGATACTTTAAATATTCTTCACAAACAAAATAATTAAGATTCATCACTTCTTTGATTTTCTTTAATGAATGGCCAATTTTCACAAGTATAGGAGGTCATTGAGAATACTGGAGCTTGGTTCAGGTGCAGTTTAATCCTCAAAGTCATGTCTTTGTTCTGTAACACTTTAGAGACGTTTTGTGTGGCAGATTTGCTCAGTGTAATACATATTTTGATTTTTTGAGTGATATTTCCATGAGTGTTGATTGTAGGTCCTGATAAAATGAAATGTTTGACACCATAACAGACTATATTCTACTGATTTTTATGAGGTTTTCAGTGATTATTCCTTCAGAGTTTACAGTCAGTTACTTCCCTCTAGTGTGTTCTTAATCTAAAAGCTTACTGAAACCCATTCAACACAGGTAACCTTGCTGATATTTAAAATACTTGTAGTGTAGCTTCTGTCATCAAAGAAATATACAAACCACCATACTATGGCAAGCTAACAGATAAAAGGCTGGATTTTTCAGGGACAGATTAGTATTGAGTGATTTGTTCTCAACATCAATATTGTGACCTTCCATTGATTTAATTTTATTCCTTTGTCCTCTTTCAATGTATGCTCTATTACTGAAAGCTTAGTATTAATTTTCTGGGTTTCTATTTTGTTTATTTATACTGTTTCTAAAATTTCATTTATTTTGTCAGTTTGTTCTTATGAATTTTACCCGAGTTCTACTTTTCTTCTGCATTATCTGTGGTTTCATCTGTAGCTTTCTTGACCTTACTCTCAATACATTGAAAATACTTAAATATCTTTCTTTTCTATTCTTTGTTAGATATTTCCAATGGCATTCTTCCCCAGAATGGTTTTCTGCCTCTGTATTTTGGTCAATTGTTTGAGCCACTCACATTTCTTTCTTAATGTGAACTGAAATAGTGTGTTGTCCATGCCAGCCTGGAGTAGGGAACCAGTGGAGAGATCTCAGGGGCTGGCCCCAATCCCAACTAATATGTGGCCACCTGCCCCTCCCCCAGAAGAATTTATTTCAAAGGATGGCATTACATCTTTAGCTCAGTGAGAGGGACATATCTGATCAGAGCACACGGAAGCAGATGAAGCGGGAGGAGGAGAGACTGGAGCACACCCTGGCCCACCAGGCCATGAGGATGATGTTCCCAA
>NW_022103942.1:5551942-5562745 GCF_000313985.2 Echinops telfairi
GTGGAGAGCAAATGTTTTGAGAATGATGAGGGCAATGACTGTATAAATGTGCTTTACATAATTGACGTATGTATGGATTGTGATAAAAGTTGTATGAGCCCCTAATAAAATTATTAAAAAACAACAATAAAAACAGATATAGTCTATTGTCTATGAGATACTGTGATATTGTTGTATTTGTGTTTAATGGATGAATTTATGCTGTTGTATTATTAGGAACTCACTGCCATTTTCTTTGTGGGTGTAATGGAGAATGTTTGTGCAGCTCCTGTTCACTGCTCATGTAGTTCCCTTTCAATAGTTTGTTTGACTTATATTGCATATTATACTGTTGATCAGGTCACACTGGAGCAGGTAATGGCCCTCATCCAATGAGTGAAGATGAAGTATCATTAGTATGGCTTGGCTGGCATTCATAGTTGCTGTCTTCTGTGGATGAGACCAATAAAAACAAAGATAAACGACAATGCAAAGCAAGTGAAAATAAAACTAAAGAAAATAATGAAGAAAAATAACAAGCAGCAAAAAGCAGACAAACAGCAAAATGCAAAAAGAGTTTGATAACTAAATAGAAAATAAAGAAAACAAAATGAAAAACAAATGAAGAGAAAAATACACAATAAACCTACAAATAAAACTATATATTTAGGTGTCATGAACTGGGTTCCAACTCATAGTGACCCTATGCACAACAGATCTAAACACTGCCTAACCTTGTGCCATCCTCAGCATTGTCCTTATGTTTGAGTTCAAATAAAACTAAAGGGAAAATGAAATAGTAAATTGAAGTATCTAAGAGAAAATTGAGCAAAAAGAGAAAATTGGAAGAGAATAAAAATTAAAAAGAAGGAGAAGAAAATAAAGGAAAAATAAAAATGAAAACCCAAGAAAGGGGAAAAATCAAGGAGAGAGAAAGAAAAGGAAATGGGGAAAAACAAGCAAGCAAAGAAAGGAAAACTGGGGCAAGGACAGGATGCCAAGAGGAGAAAACTATTAAGACGAAGATAAGAGGTATGAGTTAGAGTGCTTTACCAACCAAGAGACTCACAGCTTGTGGAGTGTGGAGGTGAGCAAAATGGAATATCTGGGCTTAGAATGAGTTATTGCTGGCCTAGACTATGACTGGATCAAGGCACCTGATTCAGAAATTAGTGTGCCAGTTCAGAGGGTGACTGAGATCAGTGTACTTACCCCCTTGAACGAACTCTTTGTTGCCCAGAGAGTAGTTGGGGACAGAACACTTGGTGATGAAAGGATTTCCTGTTCACTCAGGGAGGGCTCTTTGTTTAGCACTGTATGTTCTACTGTTCTGATGAGGCAGAATCCATACATCTCCACATGCTGGGACGAAGCACATGGTGGACTGTCTTTGAGTGTATAACTCTGGAAATATCCTGAATTGGCACAGGGACAGTGTACAGAAGAGAGTGTCACTTGGGTCTGAGTAGGTGAGATTGGGGACTGTCAATGCTTCTAGTCACCAGATGTGTGGGCGAACAAAGAAACGATTTTTCCTTCTGGTCTCTAGGCACCTATTTGTGCTGTCAGGATTAAATGCTGCTTATGAAACTTCAAGATGGCCAGCTGACAACTTACACATTCAGCCTGTTTCCTCTCTTGCTACTCTTGCTCAGTTTCCTCTATTTAGTATTTACTCGACTTCTCTGTGCATTCTTCTGAAACTGAGGGTTCCAGAGTTACCCGTATCGGTTCCAATTTTCCTCTCTTTTTATTTTGGTCGAGCAGCTGGGTAGCGTGTCTGCAGAGTCTACAATCTTTCCATAGGTCAGTGTCTTTTGTTTTTATGGCATATCAACATATATTTTCTGTATAAAAATGTTTTCTGTATTTTTGTTCTGTTCCTTCAGAACATTTTAATAGAGATGTACCATTTTCTTTAGGCTTGCATTGGCCACAGTATATTTCCATAGGTCTCATTTATGTTCTTTTTTTAAAATTCACCAAAGCAATTACTATAAGCCTTGACCTTAGCCCTCTCAATGACTGTTAAAATACAGGTGAAACCATTTGCATCTAAAACTGGTGAGTGGATGCACTGTAAATTTCTTAGGCTCAGATCTAGAAAATTATGGGTTGTGCTCACTGTTGCTATCAGTCCTTTATTCACAGTGGTTCTATTTGGAATGCTGCACCTCATTTCCTTATCATGGACAGTTTCTATTTAGTCTTCACATCTGAACATTTACTTCAAATTTTGCTTTTCTTGGTCACCTGATAGTGCATAAAGCACCCCCCCTATTTGTATCCAGAATACATTGTATTTAAATAATCACAGCATGTATCATATCGCATTATAATTGTTGGTATTTTCTGCTGGATTGTAAGAAATTTTGAGGAAAGGAATGTGACTTGCTCACATTGTATTTTCAAAATGCAGCACAAGTCAAAGAAGATATTCATGTGGCCAAAAAGCACATAAAAAGATGTTTAGCATAATTAGGCAAAAATCCACTGCTGTTGAATAAATTGTGATCCGTTACAGCCCAATAGACCTGAATAGAATTGCTACGTAGAATTTTTGAGGATACAAATCTTTCTCTGGTGGAATAGCTGTATGTTCAAAGAGTTGAATGTTCAGTTGAACTTAAACTGATATTTAAACCAATGGGAAATCAGAACTCCTTTTCATTAGTCATTAGACCAAAAGAAAAATTCCAAAATCTTTGTTATCAAGTTGATTCCCATTGAGAGTGGCTTTACAGTACAAGGCAGAACTGCTCCTGTGGGTTCCTGAGCCTGCATATGTTTTTGTGAGCCTTAAGCCTTATCTTTCTCCCCTGGCCATAAGCAATTAAGGCAGTGGTTCTCAACCGGTGGGTCTCAACCCCTTTGGGGGTTGAACGACCCTTTCACAGAGGTTGCCTGAATCATAACAGTAGCAAAATTACAGTTATGAAGTAGCAACAAAATAATTTTGTGGTTGGGGTTGTCACCACATGAGGAACTGTATTAAAGGGTTGCGGCATTAGGAAGGTTGAAAACCACTGCCTTAAGGAGATGCAAATCAAAACCACAATGAGAGTTCATCCCCACTTTTAAACATAAACAAACCAAACAAATCCAGAAATCTGCAGTTATTGATTCATCCATTACTACTGGGCATGTAAAATGGCATCATAATTATGGAAAATAATTTGGTGGTTGTTAAAAAAGTTAAAAAGAATTACCAATGACTCAGTCAACTTAATTCTGATCATATACAAGAAACCAGAATACAGATATATGTATAACAATATACATGAGTACACTATTCACACAGCCCAATTAGGGAAACAACCCAAGTGTCCGCAGCAGATGAATAGGCAAGAACATTTGATATATACATGTGGTGCCATACTTCAACCACAAAGAGAAATGAAGTTGTAGTATGTTTATGACAAACCTTGATGGTGTGAATTATGAACATGACAAGCTGGCAACATGACGAGATTAAATTTATCAGAGGAAAAGAATAACTATTGTATGATCTCACTTATGTGATGTATGAGGGTAATTTCAAAAGTATTGCTAGAAATTAATAGAAACTTTATTAAACAAAAATATCCTAATGTGAAGCTACCATTTCTCAAGATATTCTACACTGTATATTTCAGATGGCCATTGTGGTAGTTACATAATCTGGTATCAACTTGAGAATATTGAGTGAAAGGTTGGAGTCTAGCTTGTCAATCAGGAAGCAGCTTGATGACTTCATTTGGAGGTGCAAGGAAGATAGATAGCTCACTGGAGGCCAGATACACTCTCACCCTGAAAGACATTCCTGTTGACAGGCCATATGGAGCTATGCTGATATAACCAGAGCCCTGGAGCTAGAGGAGCCACATGGAGACTAATGCCAGCACTAAGATGCTGCCACTGCCACTGGATCCACAAGACTTTCCACCCACTGGCCTGTGATCTTCCTGCACTCAGCATTATTGCTTGTGTTGTGTAAGTCTGAAGAAGAATTTACAGACTGGTATTGGACATATGGGCTAATACTGGACTAATGGACTTGATGTGGACTGGGCTGGGATGTTTTCTTAATATACAATTACTCTTTTATATAAATCTCTTTCTTAAACACAGTCCCCCCGGACTAACACAGCCGTGTTTCTATGTCCCTAACCTTTTCTGCAATGAGCCTGCACTATATAATTTGTACCAAATGAAAACTATAGTTTTGACTTCTGTGATAATTAAGGTTTGGGGACAGTAGTCTCAGTAGTTTAACAGTTAAAGACCTAGTAGTTCCCCATGATATGATCTAACACAACATAATCACTGCAATAATGGGATCTTCTCTGAGAAGCAAAGCAGTCGCAAGAAGGTGAGAGTGGCAAAGAACACCTTTATTTACTCAGATCACAACCCTGATCCAATTAATCCAGCAGCAGCATCAAAGGACTATTTTCCCTCTAATGAATTATAGTGGGGATAATAATGTGACTTTATTTTTGAACTCTCTGTCCTATTCTATTGGTTTATTCATCTCTCTTTACATAATTGCTATTGTTAGGTGCCATCATAGTGACTCTATGTACCACAGAACAAAACACTCTCTGGTCCATGCCCCATTTTGTTGCGATCCATCTCATAGAGGGCTTTCCTTTTTCCTCTAACCCTCTGCTTTACCCAGCACGTTGTCCTTTGATAGAAATTAGTGTCTTCTGATAATGTTTCCAAAGTAAGTATAAATCCCTTCATCCTTGCTTCTAAGGAGTATACTGCTGTACTTCCTCCAAGAATGTATTTGTTCTTGTACTAGTGCATGGTACCTCCAATATCTTTCATCTACATTTACATTACTCTAATGTAAATGGAAAAATTATCGATGTTCTTCCTTTTTCAATATGTGGCTTTCACCTGGGTGAAGTGCACCTTTGTCCTGAAACTGACATATTTGTTCATTAACACTTTAAAGAATTCTTGTACAGCAGATTTGTTCAATGCAAGACATTTTTTGATATCTTCGCTGCTGCTTCCATGAACTTTGCAGATCCAAGCAATATAAACTTCTTGAAAAATATTTTTTTTTATCATCATTTTGTTTCTTGCTTCAGTTGTGAGGATTTTGCTTTCTTTACAAAAATGTGTAACCCATATCAAAGACTGTGGTGCTTGATCTTCATAGTTGTGTTGTCTGTATATCTCAGGCTGCTAATGAGTCTTCATTCATTCCTGAGGGCATGTTCCTCTTCGTATAGTCTAGTTCCTCAGATTATTTGCTTAGCATAAATATAGAATGAGTATAAAGGATACAATACTGCTGCACAGTCTTATTTTTTTAAACTATGCATTATTCCCCTTTTCTGTTTTTTTTAAAGACCTCAGTCTTTGTAAAGGTTCTGAATGAGCATAATGAATTTTTCTGGAGTTCTCATTCTTTGTAATGTTATCCATAGTTTGTTAATATTCACACAGTTAAATTCCTTTACTTAGCCAATAAAACACAAGTAAACATTTTTTTATAGTATCTGTTATCATACAAGATTCATATGACTTTAGCAATGACATTCCTTCTTCCATCTCCTCTTCTGAATTCTCCTTGAATTTCTGACAGGTACTAGTGTTATTAAATTATCTTCCTTGTGGGCATATAGACACTATCTTATCACATACGGCATTGTACTGCAATATAGATCTTGGAATGTTCTTTTGGATTATGTATGCATTGCCATTTTTAAAAATTTGTCATTCCAGGAATAGTAAACCACATGATTGTCTTATTCAAAATGCCCAATACCAGTCAATTTCAGCTCATTAATTCTAGGAATCAATTTCTGTGGATTCCGTTTTCACGTTTGACCGGTTCCAATTTTCCTAGATTCACACTTTATACATTCCATGTTCCAAGTTTTAAAAATTATTTTATTGTGGGCTCTTACAGCTATTATAATGTTCCATACATCGATTGCATCAAGCATATTTGTATATATGTTGCCATCACCATTTCCAAAGCATTTTCTACTTTAGCCCTTGGTATAAGCTCATCCCCCCACCCCCTTTGTGAATCCTTGATCAATTATATATTGTTATTATTATTTCATATCTTAGACTGTCCGTTGTCTCCCTTCACCCACATGTCTGCTATTCATTCCATTCAGTGGCAGAGGGGTGGTGTACACATTCAGCCTTGTGATGAGTTCCCCCTTTCTCCTCCTTTCCCCCCCCCCCGACCAGCCCCCTGCTTTCATGATATCACTATTCCCACTACTATCCCTGAGGGGTTTATCTGTCCTAAATTCTATGTGTTGAGAGCTCTTATCTGTACCAATGTATGTTCTCCAGTCCAGCCAGAATTGTAAGGTAGAACTGGGTCATGGTAGTGGAGGGGCGAGGGGGGAAGAAAGCATTTAGGAACTAGCAGAATGATGTGTGTTTCCTCAGTGCTATACTACACCTTTCATTGAATCATCCCTTCCTTATAACCTTCTGTGGTGGGATATCGAATTGTCTGCAGATGAGTTTTAGATCTCCACTCCAACTCCCCTGGTTCCCATCGATCTAGTTGTTTGTTTTGGATCTTTTGATTCCTGACCCCGTTGACATCTCATAATTCCACAGGCTGATGTCCTTCTTTCATGTGGGCTTATTCGCTTCCCGGCTAGAGGGCTGCTTATTTAAATTAAAGCCTTTAAGATCCCAGACTCCAATTATTAATGGATATTTTCAACTGTTCTAATTCTGTTTCTTATCAGAAATTGAAGGTACCTAAAGCTCTGGTCCATGCATATCATTAGTTTGACTCTACTTACCCAGTTGTATTTTGGGTGTCTTCTAGCCTCAGTGTTTTCTGGTACTACATCAGACAATGGACAATGTCCAGATGCTATTCATATGGCTTTCAAGGATTAATCCCTTAATGATGGTTTGACTATTTCTTCTTCCTAGTCTTCTCTTCCACCTATAAATTTGTCATACTGCTTTGGCTTGCTTGTTGCTGTGATACTGGAAGTTATGTCACCGATATTTATTTCAAAAGCCAACAAAGCCACCCCAAATGAACAGGTTTCAGCTGAGCTTCCAGACTAAAGAGAGAGACAAGACCGAAGTTTTAAAGGATTTCCTCTGGCATGGATCCACAATCAATGCTCATGGAAAAAGCTAACAAGAGATTAAAAGACACATTGCATTGGGTAAAGCTGCATAATTAGAATGCTGAAAAGAAATGCTAATTTTAGGACTAATATGAACCGGAACCAAATCGTGGTAATTTTGATTGCCTCAGATACATGTGAAAGTTGGACATTGAATGAAGACTGAAGAAGAATTGATGTGCTTCATTTGTGGTGTTTGAGAAGAATATTGGAAGTGCCAGTCAAAAAGAATAACACGTGTGTCTTGGAAGAAGTACTTGGAAGCCAGAGTGTTCCTTAGAGACAAGGATGGCGAGACTTTATCTTACATATTTTGGACATGTTGCTAGAAGAGGCCAGTCCCTGGAGAAGGACATCATGCTTGGTAAAGTAGAGGGGCAGGGAAAAAGACCTCAACGAGTTAGATTTACAAATGATTGCAACAATGGGCTCAAGCAAAGGAACAATTGTGAGGGTGGCGCAAGACCAGGCAGTGGGGCAGTGTTTTGTTCTCGTGTGCCCAGGGCCACTATGGGTCTTAACTGACTTAATGACACCACCACCACCATCGTCTGTTCTTAATCGAGGAGTTTTGATGAAACCTGTTCACCATGTTCATAATTAGATATTATCATGCATAACAAACTAGCCGGAGGTATCTGCTGGTATTTCAAGATAGCTTCTAGCATCATAGTAACATACAAGCTACAAAGAATGACAAAATGACAAGTGAGTGACGTCACTAAGTAATTACTGCAGCTTTAAAATAAACCTTGCTATCTAGTTGTGTAAATACTCTAAGTTTATTCTTATTGTCCAAGATTGTTTTGGCTATTCTGGACTATCTTACAATTTTTGGAATGAACTTTTCTAATTTTACCCAGAAAACGTTGATACTTTCAATGTGACAACATGATTACATTAAACCAATAAAGCAGTTTGGAGAGAATCGACATGTTTACATAATTAGCTCTTCTACATAGTGAGCTGCTGTATCTTTCCAATTATTTAGATGCTTAAAAATTAATAGAAGCAATTTTGGCTACTTTTATTTAATTACTGCTTTTTTTTTAAGAAATGTGAACTTTTTTTCCTAAGGGTTTTTTTTGAAGAATTTTCTTTTTCACATGGTACTCAGCAGTTTCATTATAATGTGCCAATGGATGACTTTTGTTTCTTATTATTCCCCCTGGAATTCATCAGAATTCTTGAATTGTAGGTCAATGTTTCTTATTAGTCTGAAAAAATTCAGAGCTACTGTCTTGCTATCTATTTTTCTTGAAGACTTGATCATAATCATTTAAAAGTCAGAGCCTGATAATTGAATACATAGATTCCCAATAGGTCTTTCCTGTTGTCTAGTTTCTTATCTTGAAATTGACTTTTGTCATGCCCGTTACATATTTATTGAATGACAGGGTCTGTCTATGAAAAAGTATGGAAACTCTAGATGTAGTTATTTTCTTCTAAGAAGATTCATTGTGTCTTCTATTCAGGCAGCAAAAATGCAGATTTTTTCAATCTACTCCTGGATTTAAGTTATTCAATGCCAGCTTGCTTTTCCTTCTCTCTGTTTTGCCTCTATTCCTAGAGTTATTAATTTATGGATTTGAAGTGAGATCTTGCAGTATATCTTAGTTATGCTCCTACATGAGGAATCTTGAAAGGATTTTGTTGTCGTTGTTCTCATCACGTGACTCTGGGAAAACTCCACTTTTCTTTTCATCAAATTTCTGCTTGGCATCTTACCTTCTGAAAGTAAATGTGAAAAGTCATTGAATGAAGGATTCAAGGCAAGTGTTAAGTTACTCTGGTTTCTTCTTTTTAAATTTTGATTTGTAGACTTTTATTTGCATTAGCAATGTTTCCATGTACTTACATACTTATAGTTAGTTATGACTATTTTTATTTGTTATGACTATTTCTTATAAATAAATAATTGTATTGGGGGCTCTTATGGTTCTTATAACAATCCGTACATCAATTGTATCAAGTACATTAGTACATACGTTGTCTTCATCATTTTCAACATATTTTATTTCTGTTTGAGCTCCTGATATCAGCTCCTCATTTTTCCCCCTTCCTCCCCCACCCTCCCACCTTCATGAACCCCTGATAAGTTATAAATTATTATTTTCTTATCTTGCACCACCCACTGTCTCCCTTCATCCATGTTATTGTTGTTTGATCCCCCTGAGGAGGAGGGGAATTTTATATGTCATTATAGTCAGTTCTCCATTTCTCCCCCTTCTCCCCCCACCTTCCTCCTACCCTAATGCACCTGATAAAATCCCATCAGGCATTCTACGTTCTCCTCACCATTGATTTTAGATCTCTCATTGTTCCCTTGTCCCGGGGTTTGTGCGCTTCCCCCTCCCTTTGTCCCACTTTCTCCTTTCCCATGTTCCACCAGAGCCGTCGTCCCTGTTGTTTTCTCCTTGGGATAGGTTATCCTACCTATACTATATGGATAAACATGAGAAAAAGGAAAAAAAAATAAACACAAAAACACCCCCCAAATCCCAACCCTGTAAATCAGTCTAGGTCTGTCTGCTGACCCTTTTGGTCTGGTGAAGTGTCACAGCCGGCCCACAATTCTGAGGTCTAGTTTCAAGATTCCTTCTGTACTTCATTGCTTTGTTGCCCTAGTTGTTCTGCTATGCTACCTTCTTGTTTCTCTCTGGTGTAGTGGGGGAAGGGGGTTGACACTGACCACAATCACCATCCTGTGCCTCCAGTGATGTCTCCTTTAACCCTGTGGGTCAGTGAGGGGGTGTCACATCTCATAGTAGGGCCAGCCCCACGGTACTCTCTGCACTTGCTGATCCAAGCAGGAATGTTATCCTTGAGGCTTGGTGGACCAGGTTGCAGTTTCTCTCTCTCTCTCTCTCTCTCTCTCTCTCTCTCTCTCTCTCTCTCTCTCCCCCTCTTAGTTTGCTCCCAAGTGGTCTGGGCAGACATGCCACCTGCTACTCTCCCCGGGGCTGTATTTTCAGTGCTGTCCTTTGTGGTGCATAATTCCGGTTGATGTAGCTGGGACTGGGGCCGGCCTCACAGTTGTGTAAATTCACTGCTTCATGATGGTCTGTTGCCCTTGAAGCCTGGTGCCCCACGTTGAGGTCTGGTCCCTTTCTTGCTTTCTTGTGGAGACATGAACAATACCTTTCTCTTGTGTGGGTTAGTGTCCTGATTCCCCACTATCTGCGTCCCTCCCTCTCCCCTTTTCCCCTCCATTTGAGTAGGCTGCTATATATATCTTTGGGTTGGGGCCAACCCCTGCTACAGTGCCTAGACCTCATACAGGCAATTTATGCACTTGGTGGTTTTTCCTTTATGTTTCTTGTACTTTTTAAACTTACCTCAGTGGACTCATCTTGTACTTGTCCTTTTGTGCTTGACTTATTTCGCTTAGCATGATTTGCTTTCCAGATGCCAATGTGCATCTTACATTCATCACTGCTTTTGAGGGATGTGCAGTACTCCATTGTATGTATATACCAGGGATTTTCAATGCATTCACCAGTTTTTTTCCTCCTTTTTAAAAATTATTTTATTGGGGACTCATATAATTCTTATCACAATCCATACATACATCCGTTGGGTCAAGCACATATGTACATTCACTGCCCTCATCATTCTCAAGACATTTGCCTTCTACTCTAGCCTCAAATATCAGCTGCACAATTTCCCCCTCCCTCCCACTTCCCAGTCCCTCATGAACCCT
>NW_022103942.1:5563664-5575744 GCF_000313985.2 Echinops telfairi
GTGGTTGCATAGGCTGGTGTGCTTCTTCCATGTGGGCTTTGTTGCTTCTGAGCTTGATGGCCACTTGATTACCTTCAAGCCTTTAAGACCCCAGTTCTATCTGTACCAATGTACATCCTCTGGTCTAGCCAGATTTGTAAGGTAGAATTAGGATCATGATAGTGGTGGTGGGGGGATGCATTCAAGTACTAGAGGAAAGCTATATGTTTCATCGTTGCTACCCTGAACTCTGATTGGTTCATCTGCTCCCAACCACCCTTCAGTAAGGGGGTGTCCAGCTGCCTATTGATGGGCTTTCAGTCTCCACTCTGCACTCATCCACCTTTACAATTACATGATTTTTTTTCTTTGATTCTTGATACGTGATCCCATCGACAGCTCGTGGTCACACAGGTTGGTGTGCTTCTTCCATGTGGGCTTTGTTGCTGCTGAGCTAATTGGCCTCTTGTTTATCTTCAGGCCTTTAAGACGCCAGATGCTATATCTTTTGATAGCTGGGCATCATCATCTTTCTTCACCACATTTGCTTATGCACACGTTTGTCTTCAGTGATCATATCAGGAAGGTGGGCACCCACTGATCTGATTTTTTGTTCTGTGATGTCTGATAACTGGTCCTTTCTACACCTCGTTGTCAGACAGGCTGGTGTGCTTCTTCCATGTGGGCTTTGTTGCTTCTGAGCTAGATGGCCGCTTGTTTGTCTTCAAGCCTTTAAGACCCCAGACGCTATATCTTTTGATACCGGGCATCATCAGCTTTCTTCACCACATTTGCTTATGTTCACCTTTTCATTCAGCAATCGTGTCAGGAAGGTGTGCATCCTGGAATGCCAATTTAATAGAACAACGTGTTCTTGAGTTGAGTAAGTGCTTGAGTGGAGGCCCAGTGTCCATCTGTTGCCTTAATACTGAACCTATAAATATATGCACGTAGCTCTGCTTCCCCACACTCTTATCTAATAGTACCCCAATATTTTATCCTCAGTATATCCCAATTGTCAATTTGTGCGTCATCTGTGTGTGTGTCCTTCCCTATTTACAATAGCTTATGTAATCCCTGCACCAAAGTTCTTAGGTTTGTCCCAATTCCCTCATTGATGGCCCTAATGATTTGGGGTTTTACTTCGAGGTCTCTGTGTTAGTCTGGGTAGACTTGAGAAACAAATCCAGGGAGACACATATGTGTATAAGAAAGAAGTTTATATACAAGAGCATTTGAATATTGAGAAAACATCCCTGCCCAGTCCAGATCAAGTCTATAAGTCCGATATTAACCCATATGCCCAATACCAATCTATAAAGTCCCCTTCAGACTCACAAAACTCATGCAATGACACTGAATGGAGGAAGGTCACAAGCCAGTGGGTGCAAAGTGTTGTGGATACAGTGGAGGTAGAACCATCTCAGAGCTGTCAGGGATCTCCACGTGGCTCCTCCAGTTGCCAGGGCATGGGCTCTATCAGCATAGTGCTTTGTGTCTTTTCAATAGAGGGCCTCAGGGAGTGAGCAGAGAGAGAGTGTGTCTCTCACCTCCAAGAAGGAAATACAGGAATTCCAAGAATTCTCAGGGGAAGGCCATGCCCACACAGAGGCCTCATTGGCTATATTCTGATTGACAGGCTAGGCTCCACTCCCACACTCTAAATCCTCAAATTGACACCAGATTATGTAACTATCATAATCTGTGTTCCTTGAAATTATTCTTATGCATGAAGAGTGAGGTAATGGTCTTGCTTCAATATTCTGCAGGTAGATATCCATTTTTCCAGCACCACTTGTTGAAGAGAGAATCTGCTTCCCAGTTGATATTTTTTGGGCACTTATCAAAAATTAGTTGTCTGTATGCTGATGATTTCATTTCTGAGTTTTCAGCTCTTTTCCACTGCTCTGAGTATCTGTCATTATACCAGTACCACGTTGTTTTGACCACTGTGGCTCTATAGTAGATACTAAAGTCAGGTAAAGCAAGCCCTCCAATGTTGCCCTTCTTTTTGAGGAGTTCCCTGATAATTCTTGGCTTCTTGTCTCTCCATATTAAGTTAGTAGTCAATTTTTCCAATTATTTGAAAAAGGACATTGGTATTTATATCTGAATAGCATTAAACTTGTATAATGCTTTGGCCAGGACTGACATCTTTATTATATTAAATCTTCTGATCCTTGAGTATGGGATATCCTTCCATTTATGGAGATCACTCTTGATTTCTTGTAATAGTTTTCTGCAGTTCTCCTGGTACAAAATTTTGTATACAAGTTTTGGCCTGGGCTGAGGCTTAGAGCTCCTCTTGACTTCCCCCACTTTGTTAAGTTAAAGCTATATTAATGAACCAGATTTGTGCTGGCTTACATTCAAAGTTATGAAAAGTAACACAGCCTTGGAATTAAAGGTTTTTAAAAATTTTTTTAAGGCTTTGTAGGGTGTCCTGGTACCAGAGCTGCACCACTCTTTTCCCCAAGGGACCAGATTGGCTGATTGGGTTTTGGGTACACTGGATCAGGATTCTCCCCATTGCCCTCCTGTGTCACCACTGGCTTGCTTCTGCACAGATCTATAAGCTGTGCTCCAGGGAACTTTGTTCTACCTGTTTTTTGTTTGTTTGTTTGTTTGTTTTTTATGTTCAAGCTATGTTAATAGAACGGTTTTCTGGTAGCTTACATTCAGAGTGATACAAAAGAACGCAGCTGCAACGTGAAAGTTTTTAAAGTTGTGTTTGTTTGTTTTGTTGTTTTATAATGGGCTTGTAGGGTGCCCTGGTATCGGGGCTGTGCCATGCTATCCCCCAGGAAAATGGGACTAGATTAGCCAAGTGGGTTTGGGGCCCATTGAATCTGAATTCTCCTGGCTGCCCTCTTGTGTCATTCCTGTATCTCTCCTGCACAGCCCTGAAGGTTGTGCTCCTAGGATCTGTGTTCTACCACGGGTATATATCCTAGGGCTTTCCAATTGCAGCAAATTAGTGTCTAATTATCAATTCTTACCTAGGTTGGCAGGAACAGAGCTAGGCTTGGTGGGGGGGATATCACATTTTCATGGATTGCTCTTCTTCTCAGTTTATGTTCATTGTGAAATTGTTTATCAATAACCTTGCTATCTCACATATGTTGCCACTATAATATATCATGCCCAATATGGAATTCCTTCTCTCCATCATTCTTCAGGGTGAGGTTTGCCAGACCTTTCAAGCTAATGTTCACTATAGCTCTTTAGCTGATGTTTAGTCTTCAGCTATGACATATATTATTAGCAAGAAAGATAAGTATGCTCTTTGCTCTTTAAAAAAATGCTTTCTTTCTTTTTTGAATGTGGACTAATCTAACTCAAGATTCTTGAAGATATAGTGGCTGGACATTTCAGAAACACAAATCATTTACAATTTACTATGATTATTTCCATTCTGAAGATACCATTGGTCACTGTACTGTGATAATAAGTTCCTTCCCCTCTGACTCTAACCTTATTATTCTTCCCTCATTTATTCTTTCTCAGAAACCGGAAAAAGCAGCTTGTTATTTTTGTGTGAATGAAAAATTTGTTAAGAGTTAAATTCAAGCATCTCTTATTCTCCTTTCATCCCCGATTTTTCAAACTTCTGACATAATTTAAAAAGTAAATATATACATAGTCTTGCTTGTTTACACTGGTGACTTATTACAATCTGTGTTAAGGGTGAGGGATGGGATTGTGGTCATTCATCTAGGTACCAATATTTAAGAATTGTATGCACATTGTCAAATTGTCTTGTAAGTGATGTTCTTGTTAAATGTCGTGGAGCTGGTTCTACTTCCTTTTGACCCCATAAACAATATAATGAATTAGATTCAGCCCTGCAGCATACTCATGAGTATTGTTATGTTGCAGCCATAGCATAGAGCCATATCATTAAAGGTCTTTCTCTTTTATTCTGCCATTCTACTTTTTAAGAGGGATTGGTTTCTCCTAATAATATGTCTAATGTATATGAGGCTATACTTCACCATCCTCACTTTCTAGAAGCATTCTGGCTGCATTTTCTTCCCCAATAGATTTGTTTGCTCTTTTGGCAGTCCAAAATATTCTTCACCAACAAAATAATTCAAATATATCAATTTTATCAGGTTTTCCTTATTTAGTGTCCAACTTTCACATGCATATGAGGATCTTGAAAATACCATGGCTTAGGTCAGGTATACATTAGTCTTCAAAATGATATATTTGCTTTTCAGCAATTTAAAGAGTTCTTGCACAGATTTTCTCAATATTTCATTTAATGTTCTGACTGTTGCTTCTGTGAGCATTGATTGTGGAGATAAGCAACATGGAATCTTAGAAAACAAATCTTTTCTCTATCATTTTATTGTAACTGTTTCAATTTTGAGCATTTTCCTTTTCCTTCTTTTTTTCTTTTTAAATCATTTTATTAGGAGCTCTTACAGATATTATAACAACCCATAATTTAAGTAGTTCAAAGCATAATTATACAATTGCTACAAACCATCAATTTCAAAACATTTTATTGCTTCTTGAACACTTTGACATCAGCTCACTTCATCCTCTCCTTCCCCCATCCTACCTCCAAGGAATATTATGTATTCCATATCTTACACCATCCAATGTATCCATTCATCTACAATTCTTTTACTCATTCCTCTTGAGGGGTTTATATATTCATTATTACTGTCTTCTCGCCCTCCCCCCCTTCCCTCACACACTCTTCATGAACCCTCATTACTCCCATTACTATTTCTGAAGGGTTAATCTATCTTGGATTTCATGCATCAAATGATCTTAATTACACAAATGAACATACACAGGTCTATTAAGATTACACACACACACACACACACACACACACACACACACTAAGGAAGCAGATGAACTTTCAGCCTTTACTTAAAACTTACCTCAGTATAAGAATGGTTTGTTCTAATAGTGTGGAATAGTGTGGCAATGTATGGTACTCCTCTGCCTGACACAATCACTGAAGACAAATAGGTGCATAAGCAAAGGTGGTGAAGAAAGCTGATGTTTCCCAGCTATCAAAGGATATAGCGTCTGAAGTCTTAAAGGCTTGAAGTTAAACAAGTAGCCGTCTACCAAGGAAGCAACAAAGTCCACATGGAAGAAGCACACCAACCTGTGTGAGCATGAGTTGTTGATGGGAAGAGGATTTTCCTTTTCTTTACATTGTGTTGCAATCCATACTGAAAGTTGCAAGTGCTTAAAGTCCTCCTTGCTTTCAACAAGCAAGGTTGTGCTATCTGCATATTGCTAGTTGTTAGTAAGCCTTCCTGAAATCCTGATGCAGAGATTTTTCATCATATACTCTGATTATTTGCTCAGCATACAAATTTAAAAAGTATGGTGAAAAGATACAACTCTGATATATAACTCTCTCGATTTTAAACCATGAAAAATTCACTTACCTTGAACAATTGCCTCTTGTTTTATGTACAAGTCCTGAAGCACATTTATCCTAGTTGTAAACTATGAAGTATTCTTCAGGCACTATATCTGACAATGCTCCGCTGCTATTCATAAGATTTTCATTGGGTAATCTTTCTGACGGGGACAGCCCATTTCTTCTTTTTAGTCCATTCTTTTTTTAAACTCATTTTATTAGGGGCACATACAACTCTTATCACAATCCATACATACATCAATTGTGTAAAGCACATTTGTACATTCATTGCTCTCATCATTTTCAAAACATTTGTTCTCCACATAAGCCCCTGCCATAATAAAGCTCCACTGAAACCAATTCACCTTGTGTATTAGTCTGGGTAGACTAGAGAAACAAATTTATGAAGACTTCTTTGTGAATAAGAAACAGATTTATATTCAAGAGCAATTGAATATTGAGAAAACGTATCAGCCCAGTCAGATCAAGTCCATAAGTCCAATATTAGCCCATATATCTGATACCCATCTATAGAGTCCTCTTCAGACTCAGAAAACACATGCAATGATATCAAATGTAGAAAGATCACAGGCCAGTAAATTGGAAGTCTTGTGGATCCAGTGGCATTGTACGAATTTCAGCACATGGTTCCTCTGGCTCCAGAGGTCTGATTGCATCAGGGTAGGTCCATGTGGTTTCTCCAGCTCCCAGGGTTTAGCAAAATGTGTCTTGTCAATAGAGTTTCTCTCAGGGAGTGAGCAGAGAGAGAGAGTCTCTCCTGCCTCCAAAGAGGAAATGCAGGAATTCCCAGAATTCTCAGTAGAAGGCCATGCCCACACAAAGGCCTCATTGGCTATGATCCAATTGACAGACTATACTCCACCCATTCACTCTTAATCCTCTCAAAATTCCCAAATTGACACCATGTTATGTAAGTACCACACCTTGTGTGATCCTGTTGATATTTGAAATACAGATGGGAAGCTTCCAGAATCACAGCAATAATCAAGTCACCATAGGAAAAACTGACAGAAAAATTTAAGAGATTAGCAGTATTATTTTTCACTACAACCAAAGATGTGTAAGAATGCTCATTTCCAAAGATCCTTACCAATTGCACATTATCAATCTTATCTGGATTGCTTTTGGACTGTCTGGTGAAGGAGGAATTATGTTTTCTTAATTTGGATAAATGGTGAGATTTTGTAAATTGAAGACTAGTAATTGTTTCATTTCCTCTATGAATTTTCAGTTTACATATTTAGCCCATGCATCTAATTAGGTTGTTTTAATATCCATATGCACTTCTGTGTATATTTGAAATACTAATCCTTTAATCCTGGAAATGTTATATGTATCTCCCAGATTGCTGTTTTGTGTGTGTGTGTGTTGGGATGGGGCGCATGCAGGTTTTTTTTTAATATATTTTACATTACAAATGTTTTATCTATCTATGGATGTAACCTTAACTGTTCATCTTTTCCCATATGGCTTAAGGGTTTTATTTCTTCCTTAGTTAGGTCCTTCTGACTCTAAATTATAGCCTTAAACTTATTCTTCTATATATTTTTCTAATAATTCCAGACTTTTTCATTTATATCTTAAGTGCATCTGTAGGTTATTTCAGTATTTGGTTTAATATAGGGTCCAAATTTATTGTTTCAAGAATGAATTCCCCCCCACCGAAATATGAATGCACAATTTTATCAACATAATTTATTGAATTTCTATACTTTCACCAATGATTTGAAAATGCTAACTTATGTCACATATAAGTATAAGCACAAAGGTTCGTACACACATATATACTTAGAGTTGTTTGAACTCTGTACTATTTCTTAAGGAACCATATTTTTACATGTAAATTTTTCATCCAGACCCATTTTTTCCACATTATCATTTAACTATTTTATTGACATATAATTCACATAACATACAATTCAAAAAATGCAATTATATTAAAATATTTAAATAACCATAACTACATTCAATTCTGGAACAGTTCTGCTTTCTTGCACTCATTGTTATTAGTTTTCCACTCCCCCCAACCTCCCCTGCCATACCTGCAAAAAGCCATTAATGCAGTTACTGTATCTATAGATTTACCTATCCTATGTTTCATATGCACACTAAAACATACCAAAAATAAAACAACCCCCAAACAATAACATTGAATAAGGATTTTTTCTTGAGTTCTTTCAATTTCAGATATGCTGAGTGTGTTCTTCCTCTTTGTTTTTCTAATTCTTGGTCCTTGTACATTTCATTATACTACATGGCTGTATCTTCTTGGCCTGCCCTTTGAAATTCTCAATTCAGCTCTTTGACGTCATCATTTTTTTCCCATTTGCTCTAGCTATTCTATAATTAAGAGAAAGTTTCAGACTCTCCTCTGACATCCACTTGAATCCTTTCTTTCCTGTCTGTTTTTAGTTGGGAGTTAATACATATATCGTATCATTCCATAGTTCAATCAAATCAAGCAGTATTGTGCAATTGCTACCACAATCTGTTTCAAAACATTCTTTTCCTTATGGACTCCTTGACATCTTTCCATTTACCTCCCCCCCACCCCGCACCCATCACCACTGTACCCCTTCCCCAAAACCCTTATTCTATTTGCTGTCCTTATAGGTTCATCAATCCTGGGTTTTGTATACTGAAAAATAGGAAAAGATATCATTCAAAATTCAAAAGAGTAACCCCCAATGGCAATATAATGACCTTTGCTTTTCGTTTTCTCTCATTAGGTTTCAATTCATCAAGTCTGTTTTGAATTATTGTTAAAGTTCTGGTGGAATAGACTCAAGATCCTGTTTTGACCCTTGTAGACTTGTTTTAATTTCCTTCAGCTGTGTCTTAAACTTATGTATGGGTAATTAATTGATGGTACCCTCCACATGCAGTCTCTGGCCTCCCACAGATGTAGTCTACTTGAATTTTGAGTATTCCATTTGAAAAAGTCTATTTATATAGTAGTCTTTTGTGTTCTTAAAAAAAAAACATTTGCTATGAATAAGTCATTGGTTTTGCCAAATTCTATCATGCAATCTCCAGCTTCATTTCTATAACCAACACCATATTTCCCAACTACTATTCCTTACTCTTTGTGTCCTAGTTTTCATTCCAATTGTCAATAATTATCAATGCATCTTGGATGCATGTTTAATTAATATTAGACTGAAAGTGTTGGTTGGATTCTTTAATGTCTTACTAGCTTTTGAGGTTGGTGCATAATTTGAATAATAATTATAGTGATTATATTTCCTTGAAGGTGTTTAGATTTAGTATCATCACAGACAGCATTGTATTTCATGACTGATTTTACAATGTCCTTTTTGCAATAAATGCCATTCCCCCAATGAACCATCTGACACATTTAAAATGAGTCAAAGGGGAAATCAAATGATAAGGTGTTTAATTTTAAACTAATTACATCGATAAGTCTACATCTAACTTCATCTTCACCAATTCACTTTCCAATGCACTCTGTATGATTGTAAGGCTATTCATATCCCTCATTTAAGGTCAGAGGAGATTCACAAGAGGCCTAAACTTCATGGAGATGCTGCAAATGGAATGTGGGCTTTCACTGTCATTCATAGCCTTCTATAAATCAGTTGCTCACAGTTTAAACACTGATACAAATCCCATTTCTTGTCTTAGATTTCATTATTTGCAATCCTTTTGCTTCTTCTGTGTGACTTAGCTAACACCTCACAAACTTAAGGTCTCTACTGGAGAGCATACACATACTGCCAAATATAATTAATGAAACACACAGTATAAGAAAAAATAGATGACTTGGACCTACTAAAAATAAAACATGCATTTATTATCAAAAGAGTAAAACAGAGCCATTGGAACTGGGAAAAAACTTTACCAATGACAAGATGAACAAGGGACTAATTACTAAAAATCTACAGAATTCTAGAACACCTTAATTAGAAAAAAATAGCAATGCAAACAAAGTGAGCAAAAGACATGAACAGATAGTGAATCAAAAATGACACCCAACAAAGAGGAAGCACACCAGTTTGTGTGATCCACAGATGACAATTACAAAATTCAAACCTGATGAGGAGAAAAACAGCATCAGAGCAAAAATGTATGAATACCCAATATGAGGAGGGCTTTTGGCGATGATGAGAACCCCAAACCCATATGTAGAGTATCTAGTCAGGCTGACCTACTGGCAGACCCATTCTAGCTACAGGCAAGAGTCTTGAACAGCCTTACTAACAGGCAGAGACCATTGTAATCTTGATTATGCTGGATTAACCTTGATACTTGGCCAGCTGACCACCCTATAGACAGGACCTGAAAAGGTTCTGGGTACAAGAATCTCTCACTGACTCCATGACAGAAATTTCTTCCCTGGCTTTTTAAATGTTGTTGAGATCTTTCCCTTCTTACACATTATTTGTAACTTCTCTGTATACCATTACGTTTTCAGCCTTACCACCTTAGCAGTTTGTTTTTTATTGTTTTCTGTTGGGTCTCCCAGCTGTGAAGCACAGGAGGAGTGGATGCATAATGAGATTAACTGATACAAGTGATTATAGGGACTACAGGAATGTTGGGGGGGGGGGTTGATGGAGGGGGTAAGGGGATCTATGGAGAAAATGGTGAAGATGGGAGAGGGTAGGGAGCACTAGATGGATTGTGATTACAGAACACATCTTGGAGATTTAACCATGGAAGGGAGGATGTTCTAAAAAAATGGATGTGGGGGTGATTGTACAATTATCCTTGATATTATTGAACCACTGCATTTTGAATTATATATGATGTTAATTACCTCCAATAAAACTGCTGAAAAGAATGATGCCCAAATCTCTAACAAACCCATGAAAAAAATACGCATAATCACATCTGGGAGATGCAAATCAAAACAACAATGAGAAGTAATCTTACAGTTCCCACAATAGCCCAATTCAAAAAAAAAATAGAAAACAACAAATGCTGCAAAGAGGCAGAGAGATTGTAATGCCTATACACAGTTGATGCATTTATAAACATGTACAACTGTCATGGAAAGTGATATGGCGCTACCTAAAACAATTGGGAATAAAAATTCCATATGGCTCAGCAATACATCTGCTGGACATATATACCAAAGAAGTAAGAGATACATGCTCATTGAAGCACAGCTGACAATAGCAAGAAGCTGGAAACAAGCCAAATGACCATCTATAGAAGAATGGACAGAGCACTGGTTGCACGGTGGTTGTGTGTTGGGCTAAGGCAGTTCAAAACCACTGTGGGAGAAGGGATGGGCTTTCTATTTAATAAACAGTAATAATCTTGGAAATTCAAAGTAGGAAGCTGTGAGTTAGCATTGATAAATATATGTGGCAGTTACATAATCTGTTGACTTTTAAAGGGGGTAGTGTAGCAATCAGGTCACAGCCAACCAGGCCTCTGTGTTGGCATGCTTTCTCCTGAGGATTGTGGGAACTCCAGGCTTCCTCCCTAGAGGTGAGATACACCAGTCCTCTCCCTGTGAGACATTCCTGTTGACAAGCCACATAGAGCTATGCTGATGTCAGTCAGAGTTTTGGAGCTGGGGGAGCCGCGTAGAGACCCATGCCAGTGCTAAGTTGCTTCCACCACCACTGGATCCACAAGACTTTCCAACCTGTGGTCTGTGATCTTCCTGCACTCAGCATCATTACATGTATTATGTGAGTCAAAGGAGTAATTTAGAGACTAGTATCAGACACATGGGCTAATATTGGACTTATGGACTTGATCTGCACTGGGCTGAAATGTTTTCTTAATTGTATATTAAGTCTGGTGTAGAGTACAAACTTCTCTCTTATACATATATGATTGCCTCTGGATTTGTTTCTCTAGTTAACCCAGACTAACATAGTATATATATGCAAATGAAACAAGAAAGAAGATGGACTTTGGACCACTACTTAAATCTTACCTCAGTACAAGAATGGTTTGTTCTAATAATGTGGCAATGTATGATACAAACCCTCCTGACAGGATGGATCACTGAAGACAAAATGATACATACTGAAATGTGGTGAAGAACGCTGATGGTGCCTGGCTATCAAAAGATATAAAGTCTGGGGTCCTAAAATCTTGTAGTTAAGCAAGTGGCCATTTAGCAGGGAAGAAAAAAGCCCACATGAGATGTTAACAGGAATAGGTATCAGAAGTTCAAAAAACATGCATCCAAATGGTTATGAAGAGGAGTGGTTGTAGTGACGACCCTGTGGTAGTTACATAATGTGTTTTCAATTTGAGACCTTAAGAGTGAAAGGGTGGATAAGTTTAGCCTGTCAATCAGGTCACAGATGGATGACCTAATTTTGAGGCACTAAGGAGATAAATAGCTTGCTGGAGGTGGAAGACACACTCAGTCCCTGCAAGACTTTACTGAGGACGAGCCTGATGGGGTCATGCTGATACAGCCAGAGCCCTGGAGCTGGAGGAGCCACGTGGAGACCCCTACCAGCATTCAGATGTTTCCACTGCTACTGGCTCCATAATAGTTTCCACCCATTGGCCAGTGATCTTCCTGCATTCAGCGCCATTGCATGTGTTTTGTGAGCCTGAAGAGGAATTTATAGATTGTTATCAGACATATAGGCTAATATCAGACTTATGGACTTGATCTGGACTGGGCTGAGATGTTTCCTCAATATTCAATTGCTCTTGTATATAAAGCTCTTTCTTGTGCACA
>NW_022103942.1:5577072-5585994 GCF_000313985.2 Echinops telfairi
CTTCTTCCATGTGGGCTTTGTTGCTTCTGAGCTTGATGGCGGCTTGTTTACCTTCAAGCTTTTAAGACCCAAGACGCTATATTTTTTGATAACCGGGCACCATCAGCTTTCTTCACCACATTTGCTTATGCATTTGGGTACTTCATTGATATATTTTATTAATTTTAATTATTTAAATTTTATCAATTAAATAGTCTAGGTAGGCAATAATATAACTCACAAATGATATTCTTTTTTTCTTTCCAATATTAAGACCTTTTTTTATGTCAACAATTTTATATGCTAGGAATTTTAAGTAAATGATCAATAGTATATGTGACAGTAGTTATCCTAGTTTGTTCCCGACTTTACTTAGATTGTCCCTTTGTTTCACTATCATGAGCCATGCTCTCTCTTTAGTTCTAATATCTATAGCTTATTGAATTGGGAACATATATTTCTAATTTTAAGCCATTAATAGTCATGTATTATTTCTTTGTCTTGTATCTTTTCAATTTCTTATTTTTTAAAATAGTTTAAAATTTTAAATTAAGCATTAAGATACCCATATGATTTTCCCATATCCTATCAATTATATTTTACAATTAAACCATTATTACAAGATTAAGATTTTCTCTACTTCATCTTAATGTACTTTTTAAAATGTTGATGACATTATGTGCTAACATTTTCTTAGAATTTTGGCATTCATACTTATGTCAGAAGCTAATCTATACACATTTTTAATTATGATTTCATATTGTTGTTTTGATATATGTTATTATTAATTCTATGCACTGTAAACGTTAGAAACAAACCAAAGAAAAACCCAAATAAACAAAAAAACAACTAGCTGCCAAGGAGTCAATCCTGACTCACAAAACCCCATTATGACAGGGTAGAATTAGAATTGCCCCTGTGAGTTTCTAAGAAAGAGGAAGCCTGGTCTTTCTCCTGAGAAATAGCTGGTGGTTTTGAACTGTTATCCTTTCACTAGCAGATCAACTGATAACAAACAGCATAGACAAATTGCCCTACAGCTCCAACTCCAACATTTTTGTTTTCAAAAATTATTTTAATATTTTATTGTTATTTAAAAGCATACAGCACTTTTTAAAATCATTTTCTTTGGAGCTTATACAACTCTTATAACAATCCCTGCATACAGCGATTTTTACAAGTGCAATTCAGCAACTCTGACTAGATTCTTCTAGTTGTGCAACTATTCTTACTCTCCTTTAGTGAGCTGTTCTTTTACCATCAACATAAATTAACTGCACCCTAAATCTCCTAAACCTTTCAAGTTACTGTTGTTAATTTGATACCATAGAAATAATTCTTAAAAGAGCATAATGCTCAAGGCAAACAGTATTTGCTAGTGAAACTAAACTATTGTTTGGTTGCAAGAAGTCAGCGGGAATTTTTTTTGTTTCGATGTTTAAAGACGAGCTCAAGGCAAGAGTTTTGGGCATTCATCTGGCTTTCATGGCTCCAGAAATTCTGGATTGTATGATAATTTAAAGTTATAGTCTGTTATATTCTGTTCTGCTTTTCTCATGTCAAAGGGAACAGTTGTTTATGGAGGCAGTTAGCCACACATTTCATGTCTGCTTCTTAATCCTAATTCTCCTTCTGCTACTGCAGTTGAATAGAGACAAATTATTTTGCCTTGGGTGGTTGCTTGACGGTTTTTAATATCCATGGTACTATGGAACAAACTATGAGGTAGAACTGAAATAGTAAACAGAATATTAGGCTAGTTGAGTTAGATGTCCCACGAAACCATGACCTTCAACTTCCAAACGAAGAAACCAAGCCTATGAGGTGTTTGGTTATAATAATCATTCTCAGTAGATGCTTTCTTTTAGTTATTGTTGAAAATATATGTATCACACGACTTTAGCTAATCCAAATTTTTACAAATGGATAAAATTTTTCACACTTAAAGTAATTCACTGGGTAAACTTATCCTTAATTCATGTGATGGTTTTCATCACAATTAAGCCCTCTTATCACCTCTCTTTATGAACCCTGATCACCACTAGTAAACTTTGTTATCTATATATTAGTTGTTTATTATATTTTTATATAAATGAGACCATACAGTATCTCCTTTTATGATTGATTTATTTCGCTCAACATAATGTCTTTAAGTTCACCCCATAGCACATCACACAACCAGGCTTCATTTCTTCTACTGGCAGGGTAGTGTTCTATTGCATGGATGTATCACATTTGGTTTGTCCATTGCTTTGTTGATGAACATTCAGGATATTTCCACTTTACACTATTGTGAATAGTACGACATTGAACATTGTTGTACAAGCCTCTGAGTTTCTGTTTTTAAACCTTTGGGACATATACCTATGAGTTGAATTATTAGTGTATATGGTGATTCTATTTCTAGTTTTATGAGGATCTGCATTACATTTCCACAATAGTTATACCATTTTGCATTACTACCAACAATGAATATTACTTCCAATGTCCCCACTTTCTCCCCAACATTCTCGGTTATTTTTGTTGTTGTTCTTTCTTTAAAAAACCAAACCATATCCTTGTGTGATTTTTCTTTTTTCTTAAAAATTTGTAAACTTAAAGCTTAAAGCTTCACCTATTGTTTTTTAGGTAGTATTATTTAACTACTTTTAAACGTTTGCTATAGTTAACAATCTATTAATTTATTGTCCTCTTTTTGAGTCAATTTTGTTCATTTTAATTTCCAAGAAATTTACCCATTTCATAAAAATTACAAATTTCTTTGTAAAACTTTTGTGTATATCATGAAAATATATCCTCTTTTGTATTTCTAGTTATGTCATTTTCACCTTCTTAGTGCTTTCTATTTATTTCTTGGTGAGACTGCCAAATACGCTCTATTTTATAAGATTGTTTCATGTGTTTATCAAGTATTAGAATTTACCCAAATTATATTATTTTTGTGATTTAACAATAACTAATTTCAGACTATTATATTATTTTTATTACTCTTGAGATACATTTCTAAAAAATGTATTTCCTATTTTGTTTGTTTTCAGTAACTACAATTATGGCTGTATGTATGCTGCCTCTGGAGACTGCTTCACATCAAGCTTATGATGTGATTTACAATGATTTCATAGTTTCCGAATTCTAAATTTCCTGTATGTCACTTTTGATTTTTCCTTAAAAGAAATTGCTACAAAGATGTTTTAAAGTCATTTATGTGTTTTGGACTAGGCTCTCTATTCATTTCTAATTGATGTTCTATTCATTCAAAACTATTGTTTAAAATACACCACTATGTTTTCTTCTTTGGATTGTTTTGAGGTTTTTATTTGTTAATAAATATATAACACACATATGTATCCTATGACCATTTTTTGAAAATGTCAAGCTATGTGATATAGTCTTATAATAGAACTATTTCAAAATTGAATATCTATCCTGAGCTATAACATAACAGCTTGTTGCATACCAATTCTCATGAGAACAAATAGAAAGTCTGGATAAACCTCAAGATCTATTTTGAAGACCTTAGCAGAGTTTTAAAGATAACCAGGAATCCAAGTTTTAGATCTTGAAGAAAGGGGATAGTCACTGAGATAAGCCTAATTTTCTAACTTCTGGTCTCATCCATTTGCCAATTCCTGGTGCTAGAAAAAATATAGAGAAACCAGAGTAGGAGAATTCCAGAAACTGGTGTCCAGGAAAGCAGCCCATATGTGAAGCTCCATGGTCATCAGTGAACCCAGTGTTTAGGAGGATGAGTAGGGAGATTCTGGTAAGTGAAAATACCCCCACGGTAATCCAGAGTAGTACATTGGTCTGGGAGGTGACTTTCCTTTACCTCTGGCCTAGTTCCAGACAGAGCCCCAGGGATCTGTGATTTGGTCACAGAGATTCCCTGATCTGTCCTGAGCAAGCTGCTTCCAGACGCCACCACAGTCACCACTTGCCAATTGCCACCACCCCCACCCCCAGCCTGATTTTGGTGCCAGGGGCTGGCCAGCCACCCGGCTGAGTCCCACATGGCCAAGGTTTGCCCCCCACACAGTAACTGTCCACCTGCTATCCGTGAGCTGCTCCCTTCTAGTAAGGCTCTGTTTTCCCCACATGACAGTGAATCCTGCCGCCAAGCTTGGGTCCCTCCCACCAACCTCCCAGGACCCCTGGAGCGAGCCTAAACTGGGCCTGCAGTAAGTTTAGTCATCTGTGGTTGTGGGGAGGACTCTCCCCACCATTGCCTTACAACACCCAACCCCTTGAAGCAGCCACGCTTCCTGCACCCACTCGGCACAGAGCTGCTCACTCCCCTGTCCATGGTGTGCAGTGCTGCCCCAGGCTTCTTGACCCATGCAGCACAGTGCTGACATGACCTCTCCTATGCCTGCCCCTATGTGGCTCAGCGTGACCCTGGCCTCTCCCAGATGACTCACAGCAGCGCCACCCAGGCCTGTGTGGAGCAGAGGTGCAGCCCCTCCCGTCCCGCGTGGAGTAGCACAATGAGCCTGTCCTGCGCCTGTGTGGAGCAGCGCAGCAACTGTCTCTCCCACGTCCACACCCATGTGGTGCAAGACTGTCCCAGCCTCTCCTGCATCTACATTCGAATATGCAGGATAGAGCCGTTGCAGCCTCTCCCATTTCAGCACCAGTGCAGCACAATGCCACCATGGTCTCTCCCACATCCACATGAGATCCCCTCCCACTGCTCTGGCAGTTGCCCACACTGGTGCTGATCGCCCCCATGCTGTGCCAATGGGGCTTTTCCTACTGTTGCCTACAACCCCTCCTATGGCAACAAGGCACGCCTTGCATTTTCCCATCACCTCTAACTGCACCAAGGAGGCTTTCCCTATGGTAGCCCTGCACCTCCACCAGCAGCACTAGGGCTTCTCTAACTGTTGCATGACACCCTCTCCAGTTGCAGAGGGGCCTTTCCTGCCTTCAGCCAGCACCTCCACCCATGGCAGAGAGGCTTTTTCTGTGGTAGCCAGGCAAGTCCGCCAGTGGCAGCGGGGTTTCAGACACCTTCACTTAGCACCCCTGGCCGTGGCAGCAGGGCATCCCACACAATTTTCCAGAACCCCCCTGCACAGAGAAACACCCACTGCCTGCGACTAACCCATTTGTGTGCTCAGAGACCCACCAGACCTGCCCTCCAAATAGGGAATCCCAGCTGTCTATGGTGAGTAAGACCTTAATGAGATGAAGAAGTATTCCAACCCTCCAGCATAGTTGGCTTCAGGCAGCTCACAGAAGCATTCCTACCAGCCCCCCAAAGAGAGAGCCCAGGGCTCTTTGACTCCCTGGAAAATGGTGACAAGCTCCTCCAAAATGACACATAGACACCAACAACCCACAACAACCTCAAGAAAAAAACAGGAGAAACAAAACGCATTGTCAGAGGAAGTGCTGGATGTAGCGAAGTTCATAGAACAAGTAGAAGTTGAGCTACCACAGAAAGAAATCTTCAGAATGCTGTTTGGAATCATACAGGACATGAGGGAAGCATTACAGAAAAAGGATGAAATGATAGAGGATATAAAGGCCACATACCAAATGAAAATACAAAAGTTAAGGGACAAGCAAAAGATTAGAAGAAGCTGAGAATAATATCAGTGACCTTGAGAATAACCAGGAAAACTCCAACAAGCCATAAAGACAAACAAGAACCACACCCTTATTCACACAATGCACTTATAAGACGGAAGTTAGGAAAACACCCAACACAAAATATATGAGATGACATCATAGAGTCCACTGATAGATGGTATGGTATAACTCTGAATATCAGTGGACTGCACTCACCCAATAAAAGACAGAATAGCAGACTGGCATAGAAAACACAACCCATCGAGCTGCTACTTATGAGAAACACATCTTAAACTTTCAGACAGAAATAAGCTGAGAATCAAAGGCTGTAGAAATATATACCAAGCAAATGGCAATTCAAAAAAAGCAGGGGTTGCAATCCTAATGTCTGACAAAATTGATCTCAAGGTCTAAGCCATAATAAGAGATAAGGAGGAACACTACATAATGTTCAAGGGATGAGTAGACCAAGAACCAGTGAGCATAATAAACATTTACACACCCAATGAGAGATTCCCAAAATTCATCAAATGCTTCAAAAGATGAATAAAGAAATCACAGGCTCAACAATCATAGCATATGATTTCAATACACCACTCTCTGAGAAAGACAAATCACAGGGAAAGAAATTCAATAAGGAAGCTACAGACTAAACTCTACAATTGGGTGACTTGACTTGATAGACATTTTCAAAGCTCTCCACCAAAATGTAAAAAGAAATTCACATTATTTTGAAGCTCATATGGCACATATATGGAGATAGACCAACATGCTTGGACACAAGTCAAGCCTATGAAAATTCAAGCACATAGAGGTCACTCAGAGTTCCCTTTAAGACCACTATGTCATCAGGCTGGAAATCAACAAAAGGAGGATTAAGAAAGCAAGGGCAAACAATTGGAGGATGAATAACTCTCTACTGCAAAATGAGTGGGTATTGACCTAGATCAGAGATGAAATCAGGAAGTCTCTAGTAACCAATGGGAATGAGAATATGATGTACCAAACCTTTGGGATACAGCAAAGGCAGTTATCAGAGGAAGTTTGATAGCAATAAATGCACACTCGAAAAAAAGAGGAGAGACTTATAATTGATATGCTGATACAAAACCTCGAGCAATTAGAGTGGAGTCAAAAGGACAAAATCTTACAAATAGTAAAAGAAAAGAAATAATGAAAATTAGGGCAGAAACAAAAGAGTTTCTTGTTTTGTAAAACAGGAAACAACTCAAAAAATCAATGCAGTAAAAAAAAAGCTGGTACTTCTAAAGGATTAACAGAATCAATAGACTGCTGACAATCCTAACCACAGAAAGTAAAGAACAAATATTAATAGACATGATGAGGGATGAAACGGGAAATGACAAAGGACCCCAATGAAATTAAAAGGCTATGTACACATAGTACACAATACTATGAAGGCCTTTGTTCAAATGAATTCAACAACTTGGAAGACATGGACAAATAACTGGAAAAACAATCCCTTCCTAGACTATCCCAGAAGGACGTCAAGCAACTCAACAAATACATATCAATAGAGGAAATAGGCAAGGTTATCAAGGAAATACCAACTAAAATCCCCGTGGGCCAGATGGCTTCACAGAATTCTACCAAGCATTCTGGGAAGATCTGACACCAATCCTATACAAACTCTTTAAGAGCATAGAAAAAGATGACAAACTCCCAAACTTTTTCTATGAAGCAAGCATACCACTGATACCTAAAGTGGTCAAGGATTACACAATAATTGAGAACTATAGACTGATATCTCTAATGAACATTGATGCAAAAATCCTTAACAAAATATTGGCCAATCAAATATAAAAGTTTATAAAATGGATAATTCACCATGACGAATTAGGATTGATTCCAGGGATGCAAAGATGGTTCAACATGCAAAAGTCCATTAGCATTATTTGCCACACTGATAAGAAAATGGATAAAAACCACACGATAATATCACCAGACAAAGAAAAAGCATTCGACAATATCCAGCACCCATTCCTTTTTAAGAAACTCAAGATTGGTATGGAAGGAAAATTCCTCAATATAATACAAGTTATATATGAAAAGCCAACAGGCAACATGGTAGTCAATGGGGAAAAGACTAATAAAATCCCACTGACAAAGGGGACAAAACAAGGGTGCCCCTTGTTCCCACTTCTATTAGCATCGTACTGGAAGTCCTAGCTAACAACATAAGGCAAAGGAAAGACATCAAAGGTATTCATCTGGGGGAAGAATAAGTGAAACTATTGTTATTCGTAGATGATATGATTTTATATATGGAAAACCCGAAAAGCTCCACAAGAGGAATGCTGGAAGCAAAAGAGGAATATAGCAGAGTGGCAAGATACAAAATCAACAAACCGAAATCTATCACACTGCTATATATATCATCATCTATAAGAGAAATGCAAATGAAAACAGTTGTGAAATACCACCCTCAAAGATAGTCCAATTCGAACAATCAGAAAGCAAAAATATTGGATGGCTTGAGGTGAGTTGGATCTCTCGTTCACTGCTGGTGGTCCTGTAGGTAGTGAAGTCATTATGGAAATAGATTTAGTGATACCTAAACAAATTGAAATCAAACTACCATATGACTCAGCAATCCTCCTACCTGGAATATACCCAGCAGTAAAAATGGACCATGACTAGACATCTGAACTCCAAAGTTCCTCACAACTCAGTTCACAATCGCAAATAATTGGAAACAACCTAATTTTCCATCACCAGAAGAATGGATTCAAAATCCCTGGTATATACATACAATGTAGTATGGGAAGACTTGGAAGAAATTATGCTAAGTGAAGTAAGTCAAGCACAAAAGAGCAAGTACACTCTGAGTCTATTGAGGTAAGCTTAAAATGCACATTGGCCTTAGAGACAAACTACTAAATGCATAAATTCCTGGGACGAGGTTCAGGTGCTCTGCAAGGGATCAGAAACAACCCAGGGATGCATAGGACAGCCAAGTAAAAAGGAAGGGGGAAAAAGATGGGTGTAATGGGGGAACAAGGCACTACCCACCCATGAGGAGGGTATTGTCTATGTTTTCCCAGAAAAGGGAGACATGGACCAGAATGCATGCCAGTGCACCAAGCCTTGAAGACAACAAACCAGCATGGAACAGCGAATTACCAGAAAGGGCTGCTGGGTCAGTCCCAATCCCAGCTAAATTGAACCTCCCCAGAAGACTGCATGATAGAGGACAGCAGTGAAGATATATCCTGGGGAGAATGGAGGGTCTACCCAGACTACAAGGAAGCAAATGAAGAAGAAGAAGGAGAAGAAGAAGAAGAAGAAGAAGAAGAAGAAGAAGAAGAAGAAGAAGAAGAAGAAGAAGAAGAAGAAGAAGAAGAAGAG
>NW_022103942.1:5586094-5616372 GCF_000313985.2 Echinops telfairi
GAAGAAGAGGAAGAGGAAGAAGCAGAAGCAGAAGCAGCAGCAGCAGCAGCAGCAGCAGCAGCAGCAGAAGCAGCAGCAGAAGAAGAAGAAGAAGAAGAAGAAGAAGAAGAAGAAGAAGAAGAAGAAGAAGAAGAAGAAGAAGAAGAAGAAGAAGTAGTAGTAGAAGAAGGGAGAACTGCATCCTGGCCTGCCAAGCCTCAAGATCGACATTCCTACTCAGAGCAGCCCATGCACAGGGAGGACTGTAGTGCTGGCCCCACCATGAGACACGATGTCCCCTCACTGACATGGGAAACAGCACTGGAAGCACAGTGCAGAAACTGTGCAAGGTCTGACCCCCCCACACACACACACACAAACACACTGGGGTGAAACACAAAAGGAGCACAACAGAGTAGCAAGAAGAGCAAGGCTTCGAGATCCACGAGGAATCCTGAAAATAGAATTTTGATTCGGGGAGTAGAGTTTGGCACCTCATCAGACCCAATCAGAAAACTCATAAGTGTTAGCAGACAGACCGGGAACAATTTATATCCTCCCCCGCTCCCCGCCTTCCTATCTAGCTACATAAGATAGGCAGGATTATTTACAATCCTGAGGAGAAAACAACAGGACCGATGGTTCCCAAAGGACATGGGAGAGGAGGAGGTGGTGGAAAGGGTGGGGGGAGCCAACAAACTCGGGGACAAGAGAAAAACAAGAGATCTAAAATTGATGGTGAGGAAGGCATAGAATGCCTGGTGAGTTTAGATCAAGTGCAATGTAGAGGAGAGGAATTACTGAGAGCCAAATGAAGGTTGAGCATGATAGTGGGACATGAGGAAAGTAAAAGGAAATAAAGGAAAGAACTAGGAGGCAAAAGATATTTATACAGGTATAAATATAGGCATGTATATATATATATTAATATATAAAGAGAGGGATATAGGTCTATGTACATATATTTATAGGTTACTGTATATACTCAAGTATAAGTCGGCCCCAAAATTAGCCAAGGCACCTAATTTTATCACAAAAACTGCATAGAAATGTGCTGAAAAACTCAGCTTATACACGAGTATATATGGGAAGTATTAGGGTAGCAGACGGACAATGGGACTCTACTCAAGTCCTTCCTCAATGCAAGAACACTTTGGTCTAATAATGTGGTATTCTGCTCAAAATGGATGCATAAGCAAATGTGGTGAAGAAAGCTGATGTTGCCCGACTATTACAAGATATGGTGCCTGGGGTCTTAAAGGCTTTGAGTTAAACAAACAGCCATGTACCAGGGAAGCAAGACAGTCCACATGGAAGAAGCACACCAGCCTGTGTGATCATGAGGTATCGACAGGATCAGGTATCAGGCATCAGAAGACCCTAAACAAATAATCAGATCCATGAAAATGAGGGTTGGTCACAGTGGAAACCCAAAGGCCTTCTGTAGACAATTGGATAGCCCCTCACAGAAGGGTCACAAGGAAGCGACCAGCCAGCCACGGTGCAGTATAGCACTGAGTAAACAGACAACATTCCTTTAGTTCTTTAATGATTCGTCGTCGTCCTGTCCCCCCCCCCCCACCGGAGCATGTACGCTAGTAAAAATCAGAGATCTCAACACATGGAATCCAGGACAGATAAAACCTAGGGGTGGGGGGAGAAGGAGGATATAGGGCGTATTGATTGCAATGAGTGATGTCTAAACACCCCCACCCTGGAGACAAACAACAAAAATGTTGGTAAAGGGAGACAGCTAACAGTGAAAGATATGAAAATAATAATTATTTATAATGTATCAAAAGTTCGTAAGGCTGGGAGGGTGGGAAAAAAAGAGGAGCTGATACCAAAGGCTCAAATAGAAAGAAAATGTTTTGAAAATGATGTTAGCAACATATATAAAAATGGACATAATCCAATTGATGTATAGATTATTATAAGATCTGTAAGAGCCCCCAATAAAATGATTTATAATAAAAGAAAAGAAAATGTGAGATTCCTATTAATGTTCAATGAATTTGAGCTAGAATTAATGTATTTTATCTTATTTTTTTAAATCATTTTATTGGGGGTTCATATAATTCTTATCTCAATCCATTCATACATCCATTGTGTCAAGCACATATATGCATTTCTTGCCATCATCATTCTCAAAACATTTGCCTTCTACTTGAGCCCTTAATATCTGTTGTCTGCTCATTTTTCCTCTCCCACCCCACTCCCCCGCCCTCATAAACCCTTCATAATTCATAAATTATTATTATTTTGTCATATGTTACACTGTCCTATGTCTCCCCCCGCCCTCTTCTCTGGTGTCCATCCCCCAGGGAGGAGGCTATATGTAGATTCTTGTAATCAGTTACCCCTTTCTACCGCACATTCCCTCCACCCTCCAGGCATCGCCACTCTCATCACTGGTCCTGAAGGAGTCATATGTCCTGGATATTTATAGAGGTCTAAAGACTGGAATGAACATATGTAAATATATTTATATATTAGTGTGGGGAAACAGATCTACGTGCATATATTTATAGGTTTAGTATTAAGGTAGCAGATGGACATTGGGCCTCCACTCAAGTACTTACGCAATGCAAGAACACGTTGTTCTATTAAATTGGCATCCAGGATGCACACCCACCTAACACAATTGCTGAAAAAAATGTGTGCATAAGCAAATGTGGTGAAGAAAACGGATGGTGCCTGGCTATGAAAAGGTATAGCGTCTGGGGCTTAAAGGCTTGAAGATAAACAAGCAGCCATCTAGCTGAGAAGCATCAAAGCCCACATGGAAGAAGCACACCAGCCTGTGTGATCAAAAGTTGTCAAAGGGTTCAGGTATCAAGCATCAAAGAACAAAAAATCATATCATTGTAAATGTGGGTGAGTCCAGAGTGGAGACTCAAAGCCCATCGGTAGGCAACTGGACACCCCTTACTGAATGGTTGTGGGGAGGAGATGTGCCAGACAGGGTTCAGGGTAGTAACGATAAAACATAAAACTTTCCTCTAGTTCTTAAATGCCCCCCCACACACTATCATGATACTAATTCTACCTTACAAATCTGGCTAGACCAGAAGATGTACATTGGTACAGATAGCAGCTGGAAACCAGGGAATCCAGGACAGATGACTCCTTTTTTATCTTCTTATGGAGATACTAAATGGCAGAATGAAATTAGCTAACATTTGTTTTACTTATGTATACTCTTTAAACTCTCATCCCAAGCTGGGATCTAGCCAAAGGAAATACAAGGGTAAGTCAAAAACTATTGCCAGAAAAATCACAGTGCTCTTTATTATAAAATATTGTCAAAAATCAAGTTATTGTTTCTCAACCTATCCTCCATCTCTGTCTAGACACTTTTAAATATGGTGTTTCTTTCTCTCTCTTACTCTACCCCAAAGAACTCTAAACTCTTCAATTTATACCAAGTTAAAAGGACAGTTTTGGCATCTTTCATGAACTAAAATGTGTCCCTTTGAAAATTTCTTTAAGTTTGGGAAACACAAAGAAATCTGAAGGGACAAGTTCAGGGTTGTAGGGTAAAATAAAATGTCCCACTCAAATTCTCCTAAGAAAGTCCTTTTTAACCTCAAAAAATTGTAAGGTGCGTTGTCCTGATGGAAAAAAATATTTTGACTTTTTTCTTACCAGTGTAGTTTTCAATATTTATGTAATAAATTCTTATCACTGTTCTGTGTCTTTCGACAAAATCTATCAATATCACTCATTTGGGATCCCAACAAATAGTTACCATAATCTTTTGAGTGTATTCTCTGCCTTGAACTCATCTTTAAAGTGTCCTTAGCCTTCCTGAAAATGTTTGATACACTAGATTGGCATAATTCCTCTAAACTTGTACAGCTTAAACTTGTTGCACAGCTTTAAAACTTAAAAAAATTTCAAATTTGATTTTGTTTAAAATGTGAGATTAGCCCTGACTTCAAAACCATTTCCCCCTCATGGCAAAAAAAAAGTATCATTGTTTTGAAGATACCCTAATGAGACTTAAACAGGTATATTACTGAGAGAACTTCTGTGCATCAACCTTTTGACGAGAGAGACATATTTAAACATATTTCATTTAATAAATCTGTGCATGCCTAATCTGAAATCTTAGTAGAAATATTTTAGTAGTAGTAATAGTTGAGATTTATTACATATCTTTTATAATTTCATATTTCAATCAAGTCAAGTAGAATTGTACAATTCTACCACAATATTTCCAAACATTCTTTTTCTACATGAACTCCTTACATTGTCTTCCTTTTACCCCAACACCAGCACTGTACCATACTCCCCCAAAACTCCTTATTCTATTTTCTGTCCCTATCGGTTCATCAATCTTGGGTTTCATGTACCAAAAAAACAGAAAAGCGTATATATAACACAGCTTCAAGAGGGTTTCTTCCATTGACATAACTCCTCTGAGATACACTCTAATATGAACAAACCAAAATACAGAAAATTTTGGATGTCAGATCAGGCCGAGCCTACATAATGATGACAGGGGAATTCAACTGACTAAGTTTTAACAGTTTGAGTCAGATTTATGCCTTTGATCTTCAATACTTCTTTCCCCTATGCACTCTGTTTAGTAACCACTTTCCTCCCATCCCTCAATTTTTGATAGGGAGAGTTTTCAGGAGGCTTATTTCCTATGGAGTTCCACAAATGAATCTTGGGCTTCCATAGTCATCCACTGCCTAAGCATACTGACTCACCATTTAGGCTCTGATTCCTGATCCCTTCTTCAACTCCAGATTGTATGGATTCCAATTTTTTTGGTGACTGATGATGGTGTGCTTCTTCCAATGTAGACTTAGTTGATATCTCACTTAGATGACTGCTTGTTTGGAAACAAACCCTTAAGACCCCAGATGCTATTTTATCTGCTAGCCGGGCACCATCTAAATTCTTTGCCACATTTTGCTATAGCACCAGTGTCTTATTTGTTCCTTTCCTGAGGGTGAGTATCAAGCAGGGCCATGATGTAAGAACTAATTGTTCTTACGTAGGAGCTAGGAGTTAGTGTGAGCCCAAACCCATTCCTGGATCTATGCTCCCCCCCCCCCCCCACACACACACCTTTTAATTTTCTGTAGCTTGAGAGGCATATCATTCCATAGTTCAATCATGTCTAACAGAATTGTACAATTGCTACCGTAATCAGCCTCTAAGCATACTTTTCCTTCCTGGACTCCTTGATATCATTTCCCTTTTATCTCCTCTACACTTCTATATCCTCCCTCCCCTTGAGACTCTTGTTCTATTTTTTTTCACCATAGGTTCAATGTCCCTGGGTTTCATTTACTGAAAAACAGAAAAAGAAATAACACAACTTCAAGAGGGTGATCCCCAATGGCAATGCACCTCTTGTATGCACCCTAATATGAACAAAGAAATGTTCATTGAATTACCCACATACTAACAAAAATGCCCACGGATCCATGTACAAATGTTCATTGCATGAGTATTTGTGTTCTGGGAATCATTTAAATGGCCATCAATATAAAAATAGTTAAAGCTTAATGATAAGTACCAAGTATGTGAAAGATATCAATAATATATTTCCGTGGTTCAGAATTAACTTGATGATAGCTGCTTATTTTGTTACAAAATTTTAAAAAAATCATTGTAGAAAATTGCATTGTATGATAAGCTTTTTATAAATATTAAATCTAAATGTATTTTTAAAATGTGTGGAGATGTTTTTAAGTATATATTAGTGCATAGGAGGGGCTTCAAATAAAACCATGGGAAAATCCAATTATATTGTAATTCCATGTTCCCATTTTAGACTCTTCATATGTGCCTATGTGCACATATAAATGTGTATATGTAAATACACACAAAACACATATATATAGTGTATGCGTGCAACCATGTATCACTTATTGACATAGTGAGGTACTGAGGACCAGGTTTTTATGTCGAAATCAGTATCATGAGGAAATGGAGGTTCAAAAATAGATCAGATCAAAAGTAGAGGATGACTTCATCATTACACAATTGCCATGACTAACAAATTGCATAATCCCATGACTGCCAAAATTGTATCATTCCATATCTTCCAAATGACTATCATGACCCAGCCAACTTCAACCTTAATTTTAACAATCTCAGAAAGCATGGCTCTTCCCCACTTCTTGGCAATTATTACTTCCAGACCTACATTCCAAATGCAGAAAATAATCAGATAGTAGATTTATTTATGTCCTCAATATGTGATGCTGGGTAATTATATATATAAACCATTTCTGTCAAGTGGATTCTAACTCACAGTCATCCCATGTATGGTTTACAAGGTGTAAATTTTTGTGGGAGCAGATGGTCTCTTCTTTCTCCTGCAGAGTGACGGGTGAATTTGAACAGTGAACTTTCATTTAGCAGACTCTTTACCATTAGAGATATATATGTTGTTGTTTTGGGTGCCATTGAATCGGTTCCAACTCATAGAGACTCCATGTACCACAGAATGAAACACTGGCTGGACCTGTGCCATCCTCATGATCTTATGTTTGAGCCAACTTTTGCAGCCACAGTGTCAATTCATCTTCCTGAGGCCTTTCTTTTTCATTCTCACTGCTCCTCTACTTTGCCAAGCTTGATGTTCTTCTTCGGGAACTGAACAGATTTGTTTGGTCTTTCATCAATCCATGGTACTTTCATGATTCTTTACCACCACCATAATTCAAATGTGTAGATTCTTCAGGTTTCATTATTTAATGCTACTTTGAAGATGCTACTTTGATTACTAAGATGTGCCTAATTCAAGCCATGGTATTTTCAATCACCCCATGTTCATGTGAAAGCTGGACGTTGAGTAAATATATATTCAAAAACTCCAAACTCACTGCATTGAGTTGATTCCAATTTATAGCAATCCTATAGGACAGAGTAAAACTGCCCCTATGTGTTTTAATGGTTGTAAATTCTTAAGAGAGTAGAAAGCCACATATTTATCCCCCTGTAGTGGCTAGTAGGTTCTAACTGTTGGCCCTGAGGTTATTAGCAAAAGGCTAAGTTACAATACCACCAGGGCTCCTGTATATACACACACATGTATATACATGTATACATGTATGTATACATACATGTAAGTCTAGATGTGGAATTCAAGGGCATGATGAGAAACTGAAAAAAATTATAAAACAGACTATTAACTGGGTAACATTCATTTCTGTTTATGTTTTTCCTTTGAGTATAAAGCCTATATAGCATAGTGTTTAAAGGCATAGGCTACAGAAGCAGATTTATTAGGTGAGAAAAGCATAACTGCCACTGACTGAATGTTCTGGGACAAGTTGCCTCACTTGTCTTTGCTTCAGTTTCATATCTATATAATGGAGTAATTATTTCAGAAGTTTTTTATCATAACAATGATTCAGTGTATGTTAAAAACTGACAGCAATACCCATTTTATAGTAAAGGCTCAGTAAATGTTTGTCATTAATAATTCAACAATTAAGTTAGGAAGAAAAAGAAGGTATGGGGCAAGAGAAAGTGAGGTACTCCATGTGTGAGAACACTTTGTTTGACTAGGTTTGTCATTTGACTAGCTTCTAGTGGCTAGTTAGTTAATCAAGCACTAGACTAGGTTTTACTGTGAAGGTGTATTGAACATGTGGCTAAGTGTACAATCAGTTTACTCTAAGTAAAATACATTACTCTTAATAATGTAGTTGTGCTTCATCCAATCAGTTGAAGGCCTTCAGAGCAAAAACAGAGGTTCCTAGAAATAGAAGTTTTGTATTGACTGTAAGGTTGAATCCTCTGTGAGTTTCCTGTCTACCGATCTGTCTTACAACATTTTTTAGCCTCCTCACTTGCATGTAATTGCATTGTATTTCTTAAAAACAATATATATATTTCCTATTGATTTCATTTCTTTATGGATCCCTAACTCATCCATATAGATTGGCTTCACATTATATGAGATTATGATGGCAGGGACACGCACATACTCAGCACTGCATGAATATCTTTCCTAAGGTTTTATAAGTTCCTTTTCCTATTTCCATAAGCAATGATTCCAAAATTTTGTTATTCTTTCCAGCTTGCAGTGGGTGCTTCACCTCCAGCATTTCATGCCTCAGTCCCAGAATCAAGCTGTTACAGTAATCTGGGGACCACATAATTTCTTCTTGACTGACATACATTAAAACATAATTCCCAGCATGTTTTTTGACATGGTGCCTTTAAAAAAATTTTTTTTGCTTAAACACTTTGTCAGGATTGCATTTCTCATTATGTAATGCTGTAATTCCATTTTTATCTATACTGTCTAATAATTTGTGTTGGGGCAGTTGCTGCCTCCAAATAGACACAAACTATCAGAGGAACAGGTGTCCTTTCAAAAGTACTACTTAGCATTCCTGATTGTGACCAAGATAGAATAAGAAGACACAGATGGACTCTCCCACATAAAATAACTAACAAGGGAGCAAGAAAAATATGATGATTTCCAAGACACTGGATACCAGGCAATTAAGGACAATGATCTCTGAAAGGTAGAAAGAAAGTGAGTCCAAAAATTTCCCCGGATCACTGCCTTGAAAATTTTTGAACGAAGACTCAGGGAGTTGGAGATCAGATAGAGCCTTGCAGGATTTTCTGAATTGAGGATATGTTGTTAATACTCTGCAGAAACCAAAGGAATTCAAGTTGACAATACAGAGTACTGAAAAAGAGAGAATTGCACAGAACAAAATAACAGAAATCTGCAGAAGGCTATCCTCCAGTAAAGCATCGCCCCACTTTTCCAAATTTCACTTTATGCATTTTAACTTCACAAAAGTCATTTGTTAGTACCTGTTGTCACCAAAAGACATCAGAAAAGGAATTTTTCTTTTATGAAAAATAGATGAAAATTCACTATCAGTCCACAGACTAAATCTAAATAATAAGTCTCAATAGGTTCAAAAGCCTATTTCCAAGAAATTCAATCGGATGAAAAAGAGAGCTCAAGAATATTTATCAGAATGCAAAATAGCCAACACACAAAGGTAAAATATTCAGTTTTAAGCAGCTCCATAATACTGTGCATCCAATAAAAATTGACACTTATAATTAACAGTATAAAGAACCTAGAAGTAACACAGATGCTAAATATTAACAGAAATGTCATTAAAACAATTATTATGACTACATTACATATGTTCAAATTTTAGAGATATGAATGATATAAAATAGACCAAAATCAAGCATACTGAGATGAAGGCTATAATATGTGACATGAAAAGTACACTAAATAACAGAAGATTAGGTGTTGCAGAAGAAAACTTAAGTAATTTTGTAGATATTTAGATAGACACTATCCAAAAAGTAAATATGGAGAAGAAAAAAATACTATCATATATATACATATATGTATGTATATATGTATATATATATATATATATATATATATATATATATATATATATTAGAGAGAGAGAAAAGTACATAACATTTACAAACCGAAAACGTTGATATTGAGCCAATTTCAACTCCCAGTGACCCTATCAGACAAAATAAAACGGCTCCCTAGGGTTTCAGAGATATAAATCTTTCTGGATCAGATTGTCTCATTTCTGCATCCAAAAGGCTGGTGGAATCAATAAAAAACTATTGACCTTGGATTTTTTAAGCCAATACATAACCTACTATGTCACCTTAATTTACCCAATAAATGTATATATTATGTCACTAAAAGACAAGGGGATAAAAGGAGAAGATACAAATAACCAATATCAAGAATAATAGAAGTGATTCCTTAGAGATTACTCAAGTAATGGGATATTAAGAGAATACTATGAATAACTTTATGTCAATAATTTTATAGCTTCGACAAAATGGAAAAATTGAAATACTTAAATTAGCACAACTCCTAAAAATAAATAAGTCCAATAAATAGTCCTATATACACAAAGAAAGAATATTTGTAATTTTAAAAGGTTTCAATTTGAGAGTTAAGGGAATAACTCCAATCTAGAATCCTTATGGGTGGGACCTTATTTCTCACTAAACAATTACCATCAGGTTGATTCAAACTCATAGTGACCCCTTGTATGTCTGAATAAAAATATGCTGTTAGCATTTTCAATGGCAGATATTTGTTTTTAAATCATTTTATTGGGGGCTCGTACAACTCTTCTCATAATCCATGCATACATCCATTGTGACAAGCACATTCATACATATGTTGCCATCATCATTTTCAAAGCATTTTCTTTCTACCTGAGCCCTTGGTATCAGCTCCTCATTTTCCCCCGTCCTTCCACCTCCCTCCCTCATGAACCCTTGATAATTTATAAATTATTATTATTTTTTCATGTCTTGCACTGTCCGATGTCTCTCTTTACCCCCTTGTCCATCCCCTTGGGATGGAGATTATAGATAGATCATTGTAATCGGTTCCCGCTTTCTCCCCCACCTTCCCCTTACTCTCCTGGTATGGCTACTCTAAACATTGGTCCCAAAGAGTTTATCTGTCCTGTATTCCCTGTGTTTCCAGTTCTTATCTTTATCCATGTACATGCTCTGGTCCAGCCAGATTTGTAAGGTATATTTAGGGTCATGATAGTGGGGGTGTGGGGCGAGGAAGCATTAAAGAACCAGAGGAAAGCTATATGTTTCAACGGTGCTATCCTGCATCCTGACTGGCCCATCTTCTCCCCACGACCCTTCTGTAAGGGAATGTCCAATTGCTTACAGATAGGTTTTGGGCCTCCACTCCACACTCCCCCCACCTCTTCTCATTATGATTGTTTGCTCTGGGTCTTTGATGCCTGATACCTGATACCATTGACACCTCATGATCACACAGGCTGGTGTGCTTCTTCCATGTGGGCTTTATTGCTTCTCAGCTAGATGGTCGTTTGTTTACCTTCAAGCCTTTAAGACCCCAGATACTATATCTTTTGATAACCGGGCACCATCAGCTTTCTTCATCACATTTGCTTATTGCACTCGCTTTGTCTTCAATGTTCGTGTCGGGACCAATGTTTAGAATCTCATAGTGGCAATGGCAGATATTTAGAAAATATAGCTCTAGGCTTTTCATCTAAGTATCTTTTGGGTGGACTCAAATATGCACACTTTCTGCTGGATTCATAGAATGAATTTGAGACTTTGAATTTTCTATATTCTGGATTAGTTTGCATGGTTCTACTGGTCTTTTCTGAATAGTGGTGGAATTCCCCTATGAAACCATCTGGTCCTCAGTTTTTCTTGTTTAAAGTTTCTTAAAGACTTGCTCTATTTCCTCTTTGTTATTTTTGTGTTGAGTTTTTCAATATTTGTCTGCAATAATTTGAGTAGATGATATATTTCTATGCAACTGTCCATTTATTCTAGGTTGTCAAATTTGTTTGAATAAAGTTTTTTATAATAGCAATTATTCATGTTTCATTTGGAACTTTTGTAATGTCACTCTTGTAATCTTATTCTGGATACCTGCAAGTTTTCTTCTTCATCTTCTTCTTTTGCTTTGTTCAGTTTGCCAGTGGTTTGTCTCTTTTCAAAGAGCCAACTTCTTTTTATTTTAATAAATCATTTTATTGGGGGCTCTTACAGCTCTTATAACAATTCATACATCAATTTTAGCAAGCCCATTTGTACATATGTTGCCATCATCATTTCCAAAATAATTTCTTTCTGCTTGAGCCTTTGGTATCTGCTCCTCTTTTATCCCCTCCCGCCACCAACCTCCCACCCTCGTGAACCCTTGATAATTTATAAATTCTGTTTATTTTCAGATTTTACACCATCTGTTGTCTCCCTTCACCCACGCGTCTGTTTCTTTTATTCATCCCCCTAGGGGAGTTATATGTTGATCATTTCAATCAGTTTCCTCTTTCTTCTGCTTCTCCCCCTACCTTTTTCCTCCCCTCATGGTATTACAGCTCTCATTATTGTTCCTGAGGGGTTTATCTGTCCTGGATTCCATGTATCCAGAGCTCTTATCTGTATTAGTGTACCTGCTCTGGTCTAGCTTGATTTGTAAGCTAAAACTGGGCTCATGATAGTGGGGAGCATTAAAGAACTAGAGGAATGCTGAGTGTTTTGTCTGTGCTATGCTGTATCCAGGTTCGCTGATGCCTTCCTTGTGACCCTTATCTAAGGGGATGTCAGAGTGTTTACTTATGGGCTTTGGGTCTGCACTCCCACCCCCCTCAATTGCATCAAAATGATTGTTTGTTTTGGGTCTTCTGATGTCTGATACCTGATCCCATCAATACTGTGTGATCACGCAGGTTGGTGTATTTCTTCCAATGTGGGCTTTGTTGCTTCCCTGTTAGATGGCTGCTTGTTCATCTTCAAGCAGTGAAGACCCCAGCCACTATATTTTGTAATAGCTGGACACCATCAGCTTTCTTTAACACAGTAGCTTATGAACCCATTTTGTTTTCAGTGATCTTGTAGAGAAGGCGGGCATCACAGAATGCCAAGTTACTAGAACAAAGTGTAAAGAACCAACTTCTCATTTTCTTTATTTTTTTCCAGTGATCTTTTTTCCATATCGTTATTTCTGCTCTGATCCTTATGATTTTTTCCCCTTCTTTTATTGGAGGTTTATGTTGATGTCCTTTTTCCAGTCTTGAAGGTTTTGTGTTAGATTGTTAAATTTGGATTTCTCCTCTTTTTTTTCATGTATTACTTCTTTGCTTTGGATGTTGCCCTTTGTGTTTTTTATGTAGTGGAGAATTTTCTTGTTTGTTGGTTTTGGGTGTGTATGTTGTAGTTGAGTTTTTGTCCATAGTACTTCCACTGATTAATTTTTATAGAGGTGGTATTGTTTTTGTGAATACCTTTAATTTCTCATTATCTGTCCACATTTTTATTTGTCCATTATATTTGAGTGATATTTTTGCTGTGTGCAAGTTTCTAGGTTCACATTTTATTTTTATTTTTTCCTCAGGAATATATATATGCTATACAAAGCTCTGCTGGGTGGAGCGTTTGTGGTACACATTTTCCCCTGCTAGGTGAGCATCGAGCAACTTGCTCTGAATTAATGCACACAGTGGCATTTCCTGGGAAGGTTCTCTCTGGTCACAGTGAATTGTTTTTCGTAAAAGCAGTTGTGCACAAACCTCATTTTTTGTGATGGTATGTTTTATGTGATGGCCGATTTAAGAGAACAGTATGCAGTTGTGAAATTTTGTTTCCTACTCAGGAAAAATGGCACAGACACTGTTGTGATGTTGAACACAGTTTACAGACAGCACTATGGGGAAAAATCATGTGTTGAAGTGGCATTCTCACTTCAAAAAAGGTGAAATGTTGACTGATGACAAACCTCGTTCTGGATATCCATCAACTTACAGAACAGACAAAAATGCCCACAAAATTCATGCACTTGTGCTTGAAGACTGACAATAGACTATTGAAAATATGGAAAAGTTATCTGGACTATCTTGGAGCTTGGTTCCACAAATTTTAATGGGAGATTTGAGAATGAGAAGGAGCACTGAGAAATTTGTATCAGGGTTCTCACTGACCAGGAAGGAGTGTCCACTGGAAACATGCTGTGTTTTGAAATAATAGCTCTGAAGCAACCTAGACATTTTCCCCACAAGGGTGGTGCTATTGCTCAAAGAGCTTTTTTTCAGAGCCTATGTATTTAATTTTTTTTAATTAAACAACCTTGTCACCTTCAAAGTACTCTCCATTACACTTAATACATTTGTTAAATCTGTGATTCATTCTTGGAAATATTTTTCAAACTTATCTCTTTGGATGGCTGACAACATCTTCCTCATTTTTTTCTTCACCTCTATTCATCATTAAATCGCTGTCCATTCATGTCCCTCTTCATTCACAGAAACAAAAAGAAGTCTCACCGAGTAAGGTTAAGTGAATAAGGTTCATGGAGCGAGAGAGGCATGGTGTCTTTTGCCAAAAAGTGACTCACTGAGATGCCTGTGTGAGCAGGTGCATTTTCGTGGTGGCAAAATTAGTCTCCTGTCTGCCACCAATCAGGCCTTCCTTGTGACACACTGTTATGAAATCTTTCAAGAACCTCTGAATAGAAAGCTTGATTAACAGTGTGATCTGGTGGAACGAACTCCAAATGCACTATGAGCCAACATTTTCATCCGTTTGGGAAGATGAATAACGTCCAGAATGAAGTTTGTCATCAGTTAAGATTTCACATTTTTTGAAACGTGAAAACACCACTTGAGTTTTCAACCTTAGTACTGTCCTTGTAAGCTGTGTTCAGCGTCACAACATTTTCCATGGCAATTTTCCTGAGCAGGAAACAAAATTTCACAACCGCACACTACTCTCTCAAATTGACCATCACAAAAAACGAGGTTTGAGCAAAACTGTTTTTATGAAAAAATTTGCTGTGACCAAAGAGAACCCTTTCAGGTGTCCACCCAGTGGAGCTTTTTTCTGTTTTTCTGTTTGTTTGTTTGTTTGTATGGTTGGTTGGTTTTTAGGTACCCCCTCATCTATCGATCTATCTATCTATCTATCTATCTATCTATCTATCTATCTATCTATCTATGATCTAACTATATCTGTGGTAATTACATAATCTGCTGTCAATTTGAGAGTCTTCTGAGTAAAGGGGTGGAGTTTAGTTTGTAAATCAGGTACCAGCTTGATGACCTTATTTGGAGGTGCTAAGGAGAAAAATAGCTTGTTGGAGGTGGGACAAATGCTCACTCCCTGGGAGACATTGCAGTGACGAGACAGGTGGAGCTACTCTAGTACCCTGAGCTGGAGGAGCTATGTACAAACCCCTGCCAGTGCTGACATGCTTACAACGCCACTGGATCCACAAGACTTCCCACCCACTGGCTTGTAATTTCCTGCATTTGGCGTCATTGCATGTGTTTTGTGAGTCTGAAGAGGACTTTATAGACTGGTATCGGACATATGTGCTAATATCAGACATATGAACTTGAACTGGACTGGGCTAGGATGTTTTCCTAATATACAATTTCTCTTTTCTATAAAGCTCTTTCTTATACACATATGAGTGGCTATGAATTTAGTTCTCTAGTCTGGCCCAGACTGACACAATATCTACATGTATCTCTATCTATCTTTCTAGCTATATATCACTCCATTGCCTTCTTTCAATTTCAGATTCTGCTGAGAAAATTGTTTTTATACTAATTGTTGACCCTTTGTATGTAACTTTTTATTTCTCTAGCTGCTCTTAGATTTTTTTCCACCTTGTGGTTGATGTTAGACATCCTGGCCACATTATGCCAGGGGTTTTCCTTTGAGGATCTATTTTAATAGGGGTTCTTTCAGTTTCTTAGGTAGTTTTCTTTTTTTGAGGTAATGAGCAAAGTTTTCTTGCAGAAGTATTTGGACTATTTTATGTGTGGATATTTTTGTTTCTTCGTCTTCTGGAACTCCTGTATGGCATAGATATTCATCTTGATTGAGTCCCACATGGTTCTCAAGCTTTTCTCAGTTTCTTATGCATTATTTTGTTTTTTTGTTCTTCTTTTATATTGGAGTCTATAGGATTGTCTTCAAGCTCACTAATCCTGGTTTCCATCCCTTCAGTTCTCTTTCTCTTTTCTTTTATAGTGTTGTGTATTTCTGTTATTGTAGTGTTTGACTTTTGAGAGTTTTTTTTGTGTTTTCCTTGTGAGGCTTGTAGAGAAGTTTATAGCTTTTCCTGTTCTTTCACTTTTCCTCTCATTTTCTTTCTTTATCTGTTGTATGAGTGCAATCATCATTCTTTTAAGCTATTTTGTGTCAATTCCATAGCCTGTTCAATTTCAGGCATTTTTTAAAAGTCAATGTGATCTTCAGTTATATGTGTCTTTCTCTTTTTTTGTTGTTGGGCAGGGGTGGGGTTGATAAGACTGATACTCTCTGTTGTTTTCTTGACATTTTGGTATAGCTACTAGGGGTGTAAGGGAAGTGGAATTGTAAGGGGGTAGTTAACTTTGTTAGGTGTTGTACTGAAGGGGTGGTAAACACTCTCAAACAAGTATTTTGGGAAAAGTGTTATAGCAGCGTTTCTCAACCTTTCTAAAGTAATGACCCTTTAATACAGTTCCTCATGTTATGGTGACTCCCAAGCATAATTTTTTTGCTACTTGATAACTATAATTTTGCTAGTTATGATATGCAGGATGTATTTTCATTACTATAGATTACACATAATTAAAGCATAATGATTAATCACAAAAGCAATATGTAATTATGTATTATGAAATATTTATTTCTAATCACACGTAAATGAAAATTTGTCTTGGAGCATGGTGTATCATGGGTAACAGTCTTCATACCGGTACTTGTATGTGGGCATATCTGCATGTGGCAGGACCTGCCTGGAGACGGATTGAGGAGTGGTGTCTCTGTTCCTAAGACCATCAGAAATATGGTCTTAGGTGACCCCGGTGAAGGTCGCTCACTCGCCAAAGGGATCCTGACCCACAGATTGAGAACTGCTGTGTTAGAGGAAATTAAACTCAGGGGAAAGTGTTTGAGGAAGGATAAACAAAAGGAAAAGAAAGCATAAGACAGTTACTTTGGTCTTTGTTCATTTGGTTGCCCTTTCATTAAACACTCTTTTATTTTTCATTTAGTTAAGACCCATTCATCTTCCCACATCCAGCTTTCATTACCTTTTATAGATGAAGATTTTCCAAAGCATTTTAGTCTATGAACAAATGTTCTTTAAATTATTAGTGATGCTATTCTAAATAGTACTATTTTTGTTTAATTGTTTCTCTCTTTTCATGTACGTTTTGTTTTAATACAATTCTTATACTTGTGAGAAGAATCATATCTTGTATCAAGGTTTATTTTAGTATCAAACAATCAATACATATTGATAATGATAATTATATATCCTTGTTCTTAAGTGAATAAAAAAGTGTCGCAAAAAGACAATTATGGCTTTGAGTGATTAAATAACATATCAATTATTCAAATGTATTATTTTTTTACTGATAACTTTTTAGAACTTCATTGTATTAGGAAACTTACCACTATGGTTTATTTCTAATTATGAAATAATTTTAACCCTATAATTTATTTCCAAAATTATAGTTTTCAAGACTCAATATAAATACGCTTGAATTATTCCATGTGTTATGATAATGTGTGGTTAGCATTACACAGCTCTTAGTTTTATTTTCACAAATTTTGAATATAATATTCTATCTGTTCAGAAACAAAAGACAAGAGCATTCAGATTATGTGATATATAAAAGGGATGAATTATGGCATGAATTCATATTTGGCAAGTGGATTTGACTAAAAGAATGTGCCTGTAATATCCCTCGAGTTTAAATAAATGAAATCAGCTCTTATTAGCTTAGTTAAATAGCCATAAGGCTACACATACTACTTTCTGTCTTACTCACAAGTCACATTGCATAAGAAGTAAAATAAATTGATAAAATAAATATATTTTAATATAAATAGAACATGTTAGCATTTTAAATGGAAAACATAATGTGGATCTTAAAAGCTCGATGTGGATATAAATGTGCCCAATTAGAAAAAATAGCTAAAATTTTAAATGAAATATTATTTTTCATTTAGAAATAAATTATATGGTATCAACTTGTAAATCAGTAATATTTTAAAATTGCACATTCAGATGTGTAACACAAAAATATCAGGGTGATTCACTGCCAGGGAGAATAATTTAAATTCCACTCTCAGTATGGACATGCTCTTTGACTTTAGAAAATGTCATTTTGAAGCAGCACTCATGGGGACACAACAGAACACAGAGCGTTCCACATTTACATAAAGGTAAGCATCTGAGCCCAATTGACAGAATGCCATCTCCCCCTCCCATTCACTATACTCAAGATTTATGACCAGGATAAAAAGTCTTCCCGATAGGTAACTAGTAGGCCAGTAATGCCAAGATGTTTTCAATAAAGCATTTGGCAATACAAAAGGAAAGGTGGAAATGGAAATGATTTTCTGAATATGATTTCCTTGTCAGAAAACACAAGAAAAAATACAATATAAAGTACCATTTTATTAAAAGTCACTCAACATTCACGATTTCATCAGTCTAGTAAACTGTAGTTTGGAAAGGTTACAAAGTGAACAAAACTTTCAATATGCATACCCAGAGTAATACAATGAGGAAGCTAAAGAGAACCTGAGGAATGACTACACAAAAATGCAGAAAGAAAATGAATTCACATATAGAAAGCAAAGAACTCCATCATACTGATTATCCTAAACATATTATTGCAATTCAAATAAATTGTTTTATTCACACAGATAGCCTAAGACTATTTGTTTTTCTTGCTTTTTAACCATATACGTGTGATCAAAACTAAATCAAATAATATTTGTGTATATATACAAATTTTGTTTATTGTATATATGTGCGTGTTTTATAAAATTTGATGAAAAAATCCATTATCGTTAAATTATCTTTAAATTTGTCTATAAACATGATCTCCCCTGTGTCCATGTGTGCATATGTATGCTTGTGAGAGAGAGTCTCAATAAAACAAATCCTTGATATAAAACTGTGAGGATAAAGAAAGAGTGATGTTAGTAAATACAAAAATGAATAAGCAGCTACAATTAACCATTCTGCAATTACAAAATGTTGAATCCAGGAATAACTTCTAAAAATTGATTATAATGAAAAATAAAGGAACCAGCACACATACATCCTTAGCTCTGTGCATAGATTCGCAACACTAATTTTCTTTGAGATTTAAGAAGTAGAAACCCTTCCGCCGCCCAGATGTTTTTTTGTCTTCATGCAAAGCAATATATGATTAGAACTGAAAGAAATATGGATTATTTTTTGTTAACTCTATATTATGATTTAATAAATAGCTGTAAAAATGAAAATCTCAGTTCATTTGTGGATTTTTGTGTTACATTATTTTTGTATGCCAGCCATTATGGAGTAAGAAGAATCAGATGTACTCTTCTGCCTTTAACAAATAAAATCTAACAAAAATATTTGATACTATGGTTTTCAGATATTGCACAAATGACAGTAGTTTATGAAATAAAGGGTAAATATGAAATAAGCTTTATGATTGTGCCTGCCAGCTTCCTGGAGAAAGGTCCCAGTTAGCAGTAGAAGACAGAGACTCAAAATTTCAATCTCACTGCCATCAAGTTGATTCTGATTCATGTTGACCCTATATAGAAAAGAGTAAAACTGCCACTGTGGGTGTCTGAGACTGTACATTTTTACAGGAATAGAAAGCCTCATCTTTCTCCAGCAGAGCTGCGATTAGCTTTGAACTGCTGAGTAATCCAACGCATAACCACTACGCCACCAGAGGGAACCCAAAAAGAGGTTTACAGTCTTCCTTGAATGGAAAAGAGAAAATCCCAAGAAATCAAGATATCTAGAACACATAGGACAGAGTTGGCTAGAAGAGAGAGCTACCCAGAAAGCTTTCTAAAAGCTTTCTCTGGAGTCCTTTTTTGATTGATTTACTTCACTCAGCATTATGTACTCAAAGTTCATCATTCCTGTAGCACTTATCAAGACTTCATTTGGCTATATGGGTGAGTAATATTCCACTGTATGTAAGTAACATGTATTGTTTATCCATTGTTTCCACCTTTTAGATATTGTGAATGGTATTGCAATGAACAATGTGTCATTGTGCATCACTGTTTTCAAGGCTTCTCAAATTCCTGGGAGTGTAATTGGTAACTGCATGTTTAGCTTTTTGAGGAGCCATTGAACTTTTCAATAACAACTGCAAATTTTGCATTCTCATCAGAAATACATAAAGATTCCAGTTTCTCCATGTCCTTGCCAACGTTTGTTCTTTTTATCATTTTAAAATCTTAATCATTTTTCCTTTTGACATCAAGTCAATTCCAATTTATAGTGAACCTATAGAACAGAGTAGAATTGCCGCATTTAGTGTTCTTTTTATCCCCTATTTAGTTTTCAAGGCTAAATTCTTTAGAGAAGGAGACTGCTACCTCTTTACCACAAAGGGTCAGAACCACCTATCTTTTGCTTAGCAGCTGTATGTTTCACCAGTGGGTTGTCAGGGTTTTCTACTCTCATAAAAGGTTACAGCCTTGGAAACTCACAGAGTTCTACCATGTCCAATAGGGTTGTAATGAGTCAATATTGACTTTTGCAATGAATTTGGTTTTTGGAAAGCAGGTAAAGTAGTATCTCATTGGGTTATGATTTTCATCTTCATGCATGTTCAAGTAAGTATTTAATAGATAGCTCAAAACAATATGCTTAAAACTAAACAGGTGAAATCCTATAAAATTCTCTGCTACTACTTTTATATTTCTGCATATATGGCATGTTAATGCTTCCAATTTCCCCAGCCAGAGATCCTGAATTCATTGTGACTCCTCTTTCACATCCACATATTGTCTATAAACACATACTGTCTATAAAAGCAAATGTACCAATGAACTAATGAAGTTTAACTTTCCACTTCCAAGATTTTATTTTATGCTCCCAGAGAGGCTCTAAAATCTATACATGTGGTCATGTAGATCTGTAAAACTTGAGAAAATACCTTTTTTCTACATGAATTCTCTTAAAATTGTGTTAGCTTCAAGGCTAATTTGGTCTATATTTTCACATAAACATATTTTAATACAGATATGTCTTTTGCCATGTTTTCATATAAACATGTTATATGCTTTCACATACAAGAGAACTTTAAAATGGTTATGGAATTTTTATCTAGAAGCCTGTCATAGGAAACAGATGTATCGGTTAAGGAGACCAGATATCATAATCCAACTACTGTAGAAAGCTTAAAATTTGTATGATTTTGTGAGAAAGGGAAGACCAGTAAACATGGCCAGCAGGTGTCAAACATGGGAAGATCTCAACAACTACTTGAAAGACCTCACCAAGAGACAAGTCCTGCGCTCCTTGGAAACCAGAAAAACAGCTAAGCACACCAAAGTTTCTTTAAGATGGAAATTAGCAATGCCAACAGACTGTTACTAACTCCCCTTCATCTCATTAGTTTCCAAACCACTTCTGTGTACCACCCCCCTCCCCTGAGCAAATTGATTCTTCCCTAGCTCTATTCAACCCACCCAGCCAAACCTCTTGCTTCACTGGCCTCTGGGGGCCAAACATACATAACAGCTTGGCGGGGATATAATCACTATCTAAGCAATGCTTTTTCCAATTTAAAAAAAGAATGCATTTCTCATATCCTACTCCTCTGCCACCTCAATCTCTATACACACTACCTCCTGCATAGCAGATGACAACCTTGCCAAAGATTAGAAATCTCCACTCTAAGTACAGAATTCTTTTTCACTTTTTGTAATTTCGTTTTATTTTTTACCCATTTGCCTTCCCCTTCCTGGGTGGCCTGGCCCCGCCTCCCTGTAGATATGTAAACCTTCTGGGCAGACACAGGTAAAGAAACCCACTCACATTAGATTTTTGTTGAGTTTTCAATTTTTTTTCAAGCCAGGATTTTCTCTCTCTTTCATCTGAAGTACAGACCTACTCATGTTCAGAATGCCATTGCAACAGAATTTTATATTCGTATCCAAGCCATGTCCCCTATTTTAATTTTATTTTTCTTCATTCTTTCTATTCTCTGCACATATAAATTTTCCTTCTTTCTCTTTCCTCATCTTCCTCTTCTCTTTTCCATACCTCCATCTTTTTGCTCACTTTTTCCTTCTTTGTTTCTATGTGTGTGCATACACATACACATACAGGCATACATAAATCCTATTCCTATAGTTTGATTATTTGCTTACACCTTTCTCCTGTTTCACCTCCACTCTCTTCCTACTCTATCTCACTCTCTTGTATTCCTACCAAAACATACTTTCACAATACATATTAAGTCTTATTAGTGCTCTTATAATATATTTCCCCTTATTTTCACAGTACTTTTAGTCTATCCAGACAGACTCTTATTATTACGAATATTGTATTTATTTTATTATCTCTCTTTTGCTACACCTTCCCCACTTAACCATCTCTCTCCTTTTTCCTCAATGTTGCCACCATATGTTTTCAATTATAAGTTTCACCTATAACTTGATGATATCAACTACCCCTATAGGGCACAGCAACTAACATACCACTAATAACTGTACCATGATGCCATGAAAACAACAGTCAACTGCAATACACATAAACACTTAATGATGAAACAACTGAAAATCAGCCAAACCCAATGGAGGACTCGGAAAAAAAGAGGTCCTGGAACTACCAGCAACAGGATTTAAAAGAATGATATTATCACTTTCAAGTTTGGGGGACTACTGATGAGAAAATATGAAAGAAATTATAACTATAAACTCTGTATAAAAATGAGCACCAGTTGATAACAAATAAGATAACAGACTCAGACAAGGTAAAAGGGCTGAGTAATAGAATGAAAAAAGGAAAAAAATAATCAATGGAAGCCTAAGAATGATGTGGGACACTATCAAGAGAAACAATCTACATTTCATTGGCATCCTGGTGCAAAAGGAAACAAACAAAAACCTACAGAAAATAATAGTATGAAAAATTATGTAAGAAAATCTCTCCAACTTCTAAAAGGTGGAAAGAATAAATATTAAAGAAGCCAAGAAAACTTTAAACAGGATATATCCCAAAAGTAAAATAACATGTCGAATTCAAACTCTCCAATTTCAAGGAAAAGAAGAGAATCCTGTTCACGACCACTAAAAAAAAGGATTAATCATCTGCAAACGATAAGCTTCTACTTCTCAGCAGAAACTATTCAGACAAATAAACAATGGAATAATATATATTAAATTCTGAAAGAAGGAAAAAAAGACCTTCAGAAAGGATCCTATATCCAAACAAATAAATCCTTAAACACAAAGTAGAAATAAAGCTATTTACAGAGAACAAAAATGTAAAGTAATCCATAGTAAGACCAGAAGTCCCAAAAACATAAACAGGATCGCTGTGGACAGAGAGTAAACAATAATACCACACAAAATTGAGAAAGACATCCCACCCAATAAAAGTTGTGGTTAAAAAAAATACACTGAAATAAATTGAGAGAAAACATTGAGAGTAAACACAACCACAGAAAGAGACCAAAAACAAGCAGCTCAAAATGACAGCAACAATATATATCAATACAAACACTGAATATCAGTGAATGAAATACATTAATCAAGAGATAGAGAATATGAGGCTTGGTTTAAAAAAATAGTTGCTGCCTACAAGACATACTTGAATAATATTATTGAGGGCTCTTATATCACATATCACAATCCACACAATCATCCGTTGTGTCAAGAACATTTGTACACATGCTGCCATCATCATTTTCAAAGCATCTTCTTTCTACTTGAGCCCTTGACATCATCTCATTTTCCCCCTCCATTCCCAACCCGCCCTCCCTCATGAACCCTTCATAAGTTATAATTATTTTCATATCTTACATCATCCTCTGTCACCCTTGACGCACTTTTTTGTTGTTCAGTACCCTGGTACCGGGCTATGTGTTGATCCTTGTAATAAATTTCCCCTTTTTCTCCCCACTTTTCCCCCCATCCTCTTGGTATTTCTACTCTCATTGTTGACACTGAGGGGTTTATCTATCTTGGGTTTCCTGTGTTGCAGGGCTCTTATCTGTAGCAGTGTGCACGCTCTGGTATAATCCGATTTGTAAGGTAGAACTGAGGTCATGGTAGTGGGGGGAAGGAAGAATTAAGGAACTAGAGGAAAATTGTGTTTCATCAGTGCTATACTGCACCCTGACTGGGCCATCTATTCCTTGTGACCTTTTGTAAGGGGATGTCCAATTGTCTACAGATGAGATTTGGGTCTCTAGTCCATACCCCCACGCCCCCAACTCACATTGGGTATAATTTTGTTCTGGATCTTAGATGCCTGATACCTGGTCCCATCGATACCTCATGATCACACAGACTGGTGTGTTTCTTCCATGTGAGCTTTGTTGCTTCTCAGCTAGATGGACACTTGTTTATCTTCAAGCCTTTAAAACCCCAGACGCTAGATCTTTTGATAGCTGGACACCGTCAGCTTTCTTCACCACATTTGCTTATGCACCCATTTTGTCTTCAGCAATCGTGTTGGGAAGGTAAGCATCACAGAATGCCGGATTACTAGGAGAAAGTGTTCTTGTGTTGAGGGAGTACTTGAGTAGAGGCCCAATGTCCATCTGCAACATTAAATCTTAACATATAGATATAAGTACATAAATCTGTGGCCCTCTCATTATATATAAATATATTTACATATATACATGCCTGTATTTAGACCTCTATAAATGTCCTTTGTCTCCTGGTTCTTTCCTCTATTTTCTTTTACTTCCCTATTGTCCCACCATCATATCCGGCCTTCACTCTAGTTTAGTAACTTCTCGCTGCTACATTGCCCTTGATTTAGCCCCACTAGGCATCCTACGCCCTTCTTTCCTTGGTTTTAGTTCACTCCTTGTTCTCTTTCCCTGAGTTGGTTGCCCACTCCCTTCTTCTCTCTCACTCCCCTTCTCCCGTATCCCCTGGGAACCATCAGTTCCATTGTTTGTGTCTCCAAATTGTTTATCCTGCCTATCTTATCTAGATAGACATGAAAAGACGTTAATAAGCACAAAAAACAGGCAAAGCCAAAAAAAGCAACAAAGGAAGACAAAACCAACAAAATATTTAAAACAACAACAACAACAACAAAAAGAAAGCCAACGACAAAAAAGAAAAGGCCTATAAATAATTCCAGGCCTGTTTTTTGACCATTAGGAGTGTTTTCCAATCAATTCTGATGGGGTGCCACACTTTGTCTCCAAAGTCTATTTTTGGTGTTCCCAGGAATTTCATTGCTCCTCTTGATACTCTTTTGCATGCCCGTGGTGTTTCGCTCCAGTGTGATGGAATCAGATCTGGCACAATTCCCACACTGTGTCTCCAGTGTTGTCCCCCGTAGCATTATGCTTCAGTGAGGGATGTCATGTCTTGTGGTGGGGCTGGCCCCATGGTCCTCTCTGTGCCTTGTCTGCTCTGAGCAGGATTATCGTCCTAGGAGCTTGATGGGCCAGGATGTGTTCCAATCTCTCTTCCTCCCCCTTCATTTGCTCCTTTGTGCTCTGATCAGACATGTCTCTCTCCCTGAGATGCAGCTTCAGTGCTGTCCTCTGAAGTGCATCCTTCTGGGGGTGGGGGCTTCACATAGTTGGGATTGGGGCCAGCTCCACAGACCTCTCTATTAGTTCCCTGGTACATGCTAGTATGTTGTATTCACATCTTGGCACACCGGGTTAAATCCTGGTCTCTATGTCCTTCTCCTGTGGAGATATAAACAACCCCCTCCCCTTAAGTGGCTTAGTGCCCTGTCACCCTCCTCCTATCCATGTCTTCCCCTGTTTCTTCTGCACTCCTGTTTAGTTGGCTGCTGAATGTATCCCTGGATTGGGTTTGGCTTCTGCAATAGTACCTGGACCTCACCCCAGGAATGTATGTATATAGTAGCCTTTTCCCTATGTCCATTTTTTAAGCTTACCTCAGTGAACTCATGTTGTACTTGTCTATTTGTGCTTGGCTTACTGTGTTTAGCATGATTTCCTCCAGTTCTTCCCATGTGACAATGTGCTTCATGCATTCATGACTCATTTTTAGGGATGCGTAGTATTCCCTAAAATATATATCACAGTTTTTTGATCCATTGATCCACTGATGACAATTTGGGTTGTTTCCAATTCCTTGCAATTGTGAACTGTACCAAGATTAACATTGGAGCATGGATGTCTAGTCGTGGTTTGTTTCTTGCCTCTTCTGTGTATATGCCCACTAGGGGGATTGCTGGGTCATTTGGTAGCTCGATTTCCATCTGTTTCACATATCGCCAAATCAATTTCCATAATGGCTGTACAAACACCTACAGGTCCACCAGCAGTGGACAAGAGTTCCTATTTCACCACAGCCCCCCAAAACTTGTTACTTTCTGATTTTTTGAATTGGGCTCTATTTGAGGGTGTTAAGTGGCATCTCATAGTGGTTTTAATTTGCATTTCTCTTATGGCTAATGATCAGGAATATTTTCTCATATGTTTATTGGCCATTCGGATTTCTGCCCATGTGAAACTTCTGTTCAGGTCCTTTGCCCATCTCCTTAGTGGGCAGTTAGTTTTTTTTCTTTTATAAGCTTGCAAAGTATTGTCGATTTTAGTAATAAGTCCTTTATCTGATTTGTCATTGTTAAAGATGTTTTCCCAGTCTGTGGGCTCTTATTACTCTCTTGGTAAATTATTTTGATGAACACAGGTGCTTTATCTTGAGTATATCCCATTTGTCAATTTGTGACTCATCCGTATTTGTGTCCTTTCCTATTTCTGACAGCCTATGTATTCTCTGCACCAAAGTTCTCAGGTTTGTCCCAATTCCCTCATTTATGGCCCTAATATTTTAGGGTTTTACCTCAAGGTCTGTTATCTACCTTAAGTTTATTCTTGTGCATGGAATGAGATAAGGGTCTTGCTTCATTTTTCTGCAGGTAGATATACATTTTTTCCAGCACCACTTGTTGAAGAGGACATGTGCTTCACATTTGATATTTTTGGGGCCCTTATCAAAGGTCAGTTGTCTTATGCTGATGCTTTTATTTCTGGGTTTTCAGTTCTTTTCCATTGGTCTGAGTATCTGTCATTATACCAATACTGCACTGTTTTGACCACTGTGGCTGTATAATATGTACTGAAGTCAGGTAGAGCAAGCCCTCCCACTTTGTCCTTCTTCTTGGGGAGTTTTCTGCTAATTCTGGGCTTCTTCCCTCTCCCTATGAATTTGGTAATCAATTTTTCCAATTCTTTGAAGAAGGGTGGTGGTATTCATATCAGGATATCATTAAACTTATGCCTTGGGCATAACTGATATCTTTGTTATATTGAGTCTTCCAATCCACGGACATGGGGTATTCTTCCATTTGTTGAGATCACTCTTGGTTTCTTGTAATAGTGTTCTGTCATTTCATCATACAAATCTTTTGTGATTTTAGTCAGGTATATCCCTAGATATTTCCATTTGTGCTTGGCTATTATAAAGGGCACTACCTTTTTAATCACTTCTTCTGTGATCTTGTTGGATGTGTATAGCAGTCTGATAGACTTCTGTTTGCTGATCTTGTATCCTGCAGTCTGCTATATTTCTCTTTTGCTTCCAATACTCCCCTTCGGAGTTTGGGGGATTTTCAATATATAAAATCATATAGTCTGAGAGTAATGATAATTTTGCCTCTTCCTTCCCTAGATGAATACCTTTGATGTCTTTTCTTTGCCTTATGTCTTTAGCTAGGACCTCCAGTAGGATGTCAAATAGGAGTGGGACAAGTGGCATCCTTGTCTGGTTCCCTTTTCCCGTGGAATTATTTTTTTTTTCTTTTCTTGATTGATTAATACATTGGTTGTTGGATTTTCATATATAGCTTGTATGATAAAGGACTTTTCTTTCCATTCCTATCTTCTTGAGTGTCTTATACAGAAATGGGTGTTGAATGTTGTCAACTGCTTTTTCCACATTTATGGATATTATCATGTGGTTCTTATAATTTTTCATGTCAATGTGGTGAATAATACGAACGGTCTTTCATATGTTGAATCATCCCTGCATCCGTGGTATGAATCCCACTTGGTCATAGTGAATTATTTGTTTTATATGCCTTTGTATTCTGTTAGCCAGTATTTTGTTAAGGATTTTTGCATTGATGTTCATTAGGGTTTTTGGTCTATAGTTCTCAATTCTTGTGCTATCCTAGCTCACTTTATTTATCAGAGTTATACTAGCTTCATAGAAAGAGCTTGGGAGTTTTCCATCGTTTTCTATGTTCTGGAAGAGTTTGTGTATGATTGGTGTCACTACTTCCCTGAATGCTTGGTAGAACTCTCCTTTGAAGCCATCTGGCCTGGGGAATTTTTCTTGTTGCTGTTGATAATTCCTTGATAATCTTGTCTATTTCTTCTCTTACTATAGATCTATTGAGATTCTTGATGTTCATCTGGGGTAGTCTAGGGAGAGACTGTTTTTACAAGTATTTGTCCATGTCTCCCAAGTTGTTGAATTCATTAGAGTACAGGTCTCTGTAGTATTGTGTAAGTATCCTTTTGATTACATTAGGGTCCATTGTAACGTCCTCTGATTCATTCCTTGCCCTTGCTATTGAAATTTCTTCCTGCCTTTTTCTGTTAGGTTTGCTAGCAGTCTATTAATTCTGTTGATCCTTTCAAGGAACCATTAGCTGCATTAATTTTTCCATAGTTTTCTTGTGTTTCCTCTCCTGTATCTCAGCCCTTACTTTTATTATTTCTTTCCTTTTGTTGTTAGTAGGATTGTCCTGTTGACTGTGCTCTAATTGGTGTAAGTTTTGTGCCAGCACATCAACCATAAGTCTCTCTTCCTTTTTCATGTGTGTATGTTTTGCTATCAAAATTCCTCTTATAATTGCCATGCTGTGTTCCAAAGGCTTTGTTATGCCATATTACAAGACACACTTTAACCTCTAAGAGAAAAATATACTAAAATTAAAAGGTTGCAGAAAAAATTTCCAAGCCAGTGGCAACCAAAAGAAAAAGCAGGAGAGGCATTATTAATCACTGATAAAATAAACTTTAAGGTAACTAACACAATGAGGGAAAAGAAAGGATTTTACATAGTGAGTAAATGAATAGTAGACTAAAAAGAGATAATGATAATAAACATATATGACTCCAATAGAAAACATTCAAAATACATCAATCAAATCATCACAGAGTTGAAAAGAGAAATAGACAATTTGACCAAAAAAAGTAAGAGCCTTTAATACACCCTTCACCAGGAAACAAAGATATTCATGAAAGAAGTAAAATAAATAAACAAAAGTGGTACACAACACAATCCACCAGCTTGATTTCTATACATACACAGATCACTACATGAAATAATAGAAAAGTGCACATTCTTTGTCAACACACTAAGTACATAATCTAGAATAGATTACATGCTAGACCACTAAATAATCCTTAATTCTTAAAACATTGAGATACTACTTTCTCAGATCACAACAATATAAAACTAGACATTAATTATAGAAAAAATATAAGATCATGGAGGCAGAACAACCTGATTCTTAAAAATTACTGGGTAATAGATATAATTATGGATGCAATTAAGAAATTCCTTAAAATAAATGACAATGAAAACACAATATACCAAAATATCTGGGATAAAGTAAAAGCAATTATAGCAATCAACATACACATGAATAAAAGAGGAAAAATTTAAAATCAACACGTTAAAACAATAGGGCCAACAACAAAAATAAATGCAAAAGCATAAATCCTACAACAGAAGAAAAGATAGCATAAATATTAGAACAGAAATAAGAAAAACAATGAATGAAACTCAACAAGACAAGATTGGTTCTTTAAAAGGATTAACAAAATTGACAAGCCATAATAAAGGAAAAGAAAGAGAAGATATAAATGTCTAGAATTGGAGATGAAAGTATGATATTACAACAATTACAAATAAAATAAAAAGAATAATAAAAAGCTACTATGAAAGACAGTTTGGAAATGATGTATAAGGTTATCAGGAGCTACTTTCTCTAAAGTGGGGAGTCAAGTCCTTCCTCATTGTGTGTTCTTAGTATGTAAGCTGACCTGATACCTTATCACTTTCTGTGATCGTGATAGCATTTGAAATATCATTGACATAGTTTCCAGAATTATATCAGTACATAAACTCCCACAGTATGACACATTTGCATTGCTGGTGTCAGATGGAGTTTTGATTCAAAGCAAAGATCACCAAAAAGATGTTTACTTGTGTTTTATTGACTATGAAAAGCATTTGACTGTGTGGACCAACATAAACTGTGGATAACTTGAAAAGAATGTGAATTCTTCAGTGATCATATCAGGAAGGTGGGAACCCACTGATCTGATTTTTAGTTCTTCGATGTCTGATAACTGGTCCCTTCTGCAGCTCGTGGTCAGTCAGGCTGGTGTGCTTCTTCCATGTAGGCTTTGATGCTTCTCAGTTGGATGGCCGGTTGTTTATCTTCAAGCCTTTAAGACACCAGACGCTATAACTTTTGATAGCCAGGCACCATTAGCTCTCTTCACCACATTTGCTTATGCACACGTTTGTCTTTAGTGGTTGTGTCAGTAAAGCAGGCACTCACTGATATGATTTTCAGTTCTTTGATGTCTGATAACTGATACCTTCTACACTTCACGGTCAGACAGGTTGGTGTGCTTCTTCCATGTGGGCTTTGGTCCCACAGCTAGATGGCCACTTGAAACGTGTGCATAAGCAAAGGTGGTGAAGAAAGCTGAAGGTGCCAGGCTATCAAAAGATATAGCGTCTGGGGTCTTAAAGGCTCGAAGATAAACAAACGGCCAACT
>NW_022103942.1:5616815-5675273 GCF_000313985.2 Echinops telfairi
GAACCAATTACAAGAATCTAAGTATTGCCTCCTCCCTGGGGGATGGACAGCAGAGAAGAGGGTGGAGGGAAACATCGGACAGGGTAACTTATGATAAAACTATAATAATGTATGAACTAAGAAGGGTTCATGAGGGAGGGGGAATGGAGAGGGAGCGGGGAAGTGAGCAACTGATATTAGGGGCTAGAGTGGCAGGCAAATATTTTGAGAATGTTGAGGGAAACAAATGTGCATATGTGCTGGACACAATGGATGTATGTATCGATTGTAATGAGAATTGTACGAGTCCCCAATAAAGTATTTTTTTTAAAAGAATGTGAATTCTAGAACACTTCATTGCTCTGAAGAACCTATACATTGGTCAAGAAAAAGTTGTGCCAACAGAACAAGCGAATCCGGCATGATTTAAAATCAGGAAAGGTGTGTGACAGGTTTGTATTTTATCACCATATTTATTCAATCTGTATGCTGAGCAACTAATCAGAGAAGCTTGACTATATGAACAAGAATGTGGCATCAGGACTAGTGGAGGGCTTATTAATTTGAGACAGGAAGATGCCACAACCTTGCTTCCTGAATGGGAGGAAGACTTGAAAGGTGTGTGACAGAATTTTATCTCCTCACAACATTTATTCAATTTGTGGGCTAAACAAATAATCAGAGAATTTGGCTTATGTGAAGAAGGTGACATCAGGGTTGGTAGAAGCCTTGTTAACCTGAGAAAGGCAGATGCCTCAACTTTGCTCCCTGAACATGAGGAGGACTTGGAGCCCTTGCTGATGCAGATCAAGTATTTCAGCTTTCAAGTATGGATTACAACTCCATGTAGAGATGACAAAATACTCGCAACTTGACCAATAGGTAACATCATGATCAGTGGAGAAAAGATGGAAGTTGTCAAGGATTTCATCTTGCTTGGATCCACAAGCACTGTTAATGGAAGGAACAATCAAGAGATCAAAAAAATGCATTTTCTTGGGTAAATCTGTTGCACAATAACTATTTAAACTATTGAAAAGCAAAGATATTACTTTGAGAACTGAGATGTGCCCAAACCAAGCTGTGGCATTTTCAATTGTCTCATGTGCATATGAAAGTTGGTCTGTGAATAAGGAAGACTGAGTAAAAATCAACATATTTAAGTTGTGGTGCTGGAGAAGAATACTGAAAGTACCATGGACTGCAAAAAAGACAAATCAATATGTCTTGGTAGAAGTATGGCCAGAATGCTTTTTAGACGCAAGGATGGCAAGAATTTGTCTTACAAACTTTGGACATATTGTCAGGAGAGACCGATCCCTGCAAAGTAGATCATGTTTGGTAAAGTAGAGAAGCACCAAAAAGAAGACCCTCCAGCAGATGGATTTACACAGTGTCTGCAACAATGGGCTCAGGCATAGGAACAATTGTGGGGATGACACAGGAGCATGCAGTGCTTCATTCTGTTATGCATTGAATCACAACTGATCTCAGCATCTAACATCAAAAACAGCATGAAAGACTGTAGTCTGACAAGCTTGGTAATTTTGAAGAAATGGACAAATGCCTAGAAATACACGACCTACTCAAATTAATGCAGACAGATATGGAAAATCTCAATATATCCATAACAAGAGAAAAAATATAAAAGGTCATTGAGACACTTGCAACCAAGAAAAATACAGGAGCAGATGGCTTTACAGGGGGAATTCTCCTAAGTATTCAGTGAATCGCTGTAAAAAATTCTACAGAGATTGTTCCAGTATATAGTGAGGGACAGCAAACTCCAAAACTCATTCTATAAACAGAGCATAACGTTGACACTCAAATCAGGCAAAAATCCCCCAAAGATAGACAACTACAGACCAATACTCCTCATGTTCATACTCCTCAAGCTCTAAATTTTCAACAAAAGCCAGCTCAATAGAATCCAACAATATGTCCAAAAATAAATTTCACTATGAACAAATGCGGTTCACATCAGGGATGCAATGATGGTTCCAAATTAGAAAAGCCATCAATGTGGACATTGGACCTCCACTCAAGTACTCCCTCCATGCAAGAATACTTTGTTCTATTAAACTGGCATTCTATGATGCTCACCTTCCCTACGCAATTGCTGAAAACAAAGCAGGGGCACAAGCAAATGTGGTGAAGAAAGCTGATGGTGCCCAGCTATCAAAAGATATAGTGTCTGCGGTCTTACAGGCTTGAAGCTAAACAAGCGGCCATCTAGCTCAGAAGCAACAAAGCCCAGATGGAAGAAGCACCCCAGCCTGCTTAATCACGAGGGGCCGAAGGGATCAGGTATAAGGCATCAAAGAACAAAAAATAATATCATTGTGTGCTCACCTCCCTGATATGATTGCTGAAAACAAATGGGTACATAAGCAAATGTGGTGAAGAAAGCTGATGGTGTCCAGCTATCAAAATATATAGAGTCTGGGGTCTTAAAGACTTGAAGGTAAACAAGTGGCCATCTAGCTGAGAAGCAACAAAGCCCACATGGAAGAAGCACACTCACCTGTGTGATCACGAGGTGTCGAAGGGATCAGGTATCAGGCATCATCCGAACAAAAAAATCATATCATTTTGAATGAGGGGGAGTACGGGGTGGAGACCCAAAGCCCATCTGTAGGCAATTGGACATCCCTTATGGAAGGGTCACAGGGAAGAGATGAGCCAGTCAGGGTGCAATGTAGCAACTATGAAACATACAACTTTCCTCTAGTTCCTAAATGTTTCCTAACCACCCCTCTCCCACTATCATGATCCCAATTCTACCTTACACATCTGGCTAGACCAGAGGATGTACACTGGTACAGATAGGAACTAGAAACAGAGAATCCAAGGCGGATGATCCCTTCAGGACCAGTGGTGATAGTGGAGATACCAGGAGGGTGGAGGGAGGGTGGGGTGGAAAGGGGAAACTGACTACAAAGATCTACATGTGACTTCCTCCCTGGGGGATGGACAACAGAAAAGTGGGTGAAGGGAGACGTCAGACAGGGCAAGATATGACAAAATAATAATTTATAAATTATCAAGGATTCATGAGGGAGGGGACAGTGGGGAGGGAGGGGGAAAATGAGGAGCTGATGCCAAGGGCTTAAGTGGAGCAAATGCTTTGAGAATGATGAGGGCAATGAATGTACAAATATGCTTTACACAATTGATGTATGTATGGATTGTGATAAGAGTTGTATGTGGCCCTAATAAAATAATTTTTTAAAGCCATCAATGTAATTCACCATATAAACAAGACAAAGGATAAGAACTACATGATCATATCAATAGATTCAGAAAAGGCATCTGACAATTTCCAACAACCATTTCTGATAAAAAAAAACACTTATCAAAATAAGAAAGAAGAGAAATTCATCAACATATTAAAGACCATAAATAAACCATAGCCAACATCATGATCAAATGAGGAAAATCTGAAAAATATTTTCTCTGAGAGTAGAAACCAGATAAGGATATGCCCTATCACCACTATTACTCAATGTCTTTCCAGAAGATTTACACAGAACAATTAGACAAAAATAAATCAAGCAAATACAACTGGCCAAAGAAATGAAAATCTTCCCATTTGCAGATGACATGATTTTATACATACAGCAACCCAAAGACTCCACATGAAGATTCCTGGAAAAATCAAGGATTTGAGAAAGTAACAGGCTACCAGGCTAACAAGCAGAAATCAAATTATTTCCTATATGCCAGCAAAGAGAGCTTGGGGGAAAAATAAAGGAAACAACACTTACAATAGTCACAGAAAAGATTAAATACACAGGAATAAACATAAGCAAAGTAACAGAAAACTAGAGAACAATATTACAAGAAACGAAAAGAGTACTACACATATGGAAGAATGTCCCATGTTCATGTATAGTAGGACTTAATATTGTGAAAATGTCAAAGCTACCTTAAGCAATCTATAAATACAACACAATTGCAATGAAATCCCAACTTCATTATGTATGGATTGTGAGAAGAGCTGTATGAACCCCCAATAAAATGATTTTTAATGTAAAAACTAATGACCAACTTTATATGGAGAGAGAAGAAACCCAGGATAAGCAAAAACAACAACTAAAATAAAAGACCTCCTTAAAAAATAACAAAATAAAAGACTGCAGTAGCTGACCTCAACTTATCGCACAGCCACAGTATCAAAACAGCCTGGGACTCATTGTACCACAATGATACATATATAGACCAGTGAACAGAATAGGAAACCCAATGATAAATGTATAAACCTGTAGGTAACTGATTTTCCACTAAATATTAAATGGCAAAGGAACAACTGCCTCAACAAACGGTGCTGCCAAAATTAGATCCCCATGTGCATAAGAATAAAGAAGACACATATCTTCCCCATGCACAAAAACAAACTCAAGGTGAATTAGATTCCTTAATGTAAATTCAAGAACTATAAGGATTATCAATGAGAATGTAGGGACTAAGTTGAGGACCCTATTACAGGACATACACATATTACCAAATATAATAAATGAAACGCACACTGTACAAGACAAGACAAATGGCTGGGATCTCCTAAAAATAAACCACTTACATACCTCAAAAGACTTCATTAAAAAAATGAATGAGAGTCGTGGACTAGTAGCAATTTTGAGCAAAGATATAATGGACCAGGGATTGAGTACTAAAATCTACATAATTCTGGAACATCTCTATACCAACAACCAAATAAATAAATAAATAAATAAATAAATAAATAAATAATCCAGTTTAAAAGTGCTCAAATAACATGAAAAGACAGTTCATCAAAACTGACACTCAAATGGCTAACAAACACAAGAAAAACATGCTCATGTTCACGAGCCATGTGGAATATACAAATCAAAACAAATATTAGATATCACCTAATACCAACAACAATAGCGCAATTAAAAAATAAAATACTAAAAAACAAATGCTAGAGAGGGCTCAGAGAGATTGAAACTTTTACACTGCTGGTGGGCTTGTAAACATGTTCAACCATTGTAGAAAATGATATGATGTTGCTTGAAACTACTGGGAATACAAATCCCATGCTACCCAGAAATATCTGTGCTGGGTATATACCACAAAGAATAAGAGACATAACTAGAAGTATGCTCTCCCTTTTTCATTTTACCATAGTTCACAATAGCAAGAAGCTGAAATAGTGATATGCCCAACACTAGAAAAATGGACAAAGAAATTCTGGTACATACACGTAGTGGAATGCTATACATCCCTAAAAAACTGTGATGAAACCACAAAACACCTCATCACATACAGGGTATGGAACCATTAAGTGGAGGGAAGTTAGTCAATGACAAAAGGACAATACTGTATGAGACTACAACTATAAGGATAAAGACCAGGATGAAGGCAGGCTTCTGCTTTCAGGTCTTCTAATGCAATCTCCCAAGCAATGAGACAATGTGCCTGTCTAGAGCTCCTGAATCATATATCACCCCCGGACTTCAACAAAGCATCTCTCACCTCAGCTGGGGTTTGCTTCTTGTGCTGGGGAGAGAAGACCAATCAGTTCCTGCCATGAAGCTATGTTCAATGGTCACTTCAAATCAACAGATATTCCTACAAAGATTCTCAGGGAACCTTAATGGAAATTCATGTCAAAAGGTTGGTGGGATGAGCATGTCTGTCTCAAAAAAGGTGATTTCACTTCTGTTGGTCTGTAAACAAGAAAGAACAACCTGCCACTGGGAAAAATGCATATCATTACACACACACACGTCCTTAATGGAAAAATATGACAAGTATTATGCTCATAATTAGGCACTTTTGACACTTTCTACCCAGCTCTTGTTGACACAGTCCATGTACTATAGACTAAAAGGATTTTTGACTCTACTCTTTTGGGTGCACAACGTCCTTCATAGGAAACACCAAAAGAATTTGGTTTGGAAAGTTTAGCCACACCTGTAACAGATTAAAGGAACTGAAATACTCCTTTGGACTTAAGGTTGAAATGCTATAGTATGATAAGAAACAGATGTCTACAACCCCAAGGCGACGGATTTGGAAGTCAATGGACTATGTATTGTATCTCTTGATTTAAAGGTGTCAAATAAATGGCAAATCATGACTACCATATATATGTTCTTTTCATACTCTTTTTGCTTCTAATGATATGTCTTAATTTAGCATGCATAGTTCTCCCTTTGTGAATGAGAATTATTGAAAGTTTTGCCCTATCTCTAACCCCTATTGCAGTGGTTCTCAACCTGTGGGTCGCAACCCCTTTGGGGGTCAAATGACCCTTTCACAGGGGCCGCCTGATTCATAATAGTAGCAAAATTACAGTTATGACGTAGCAACGAAAATAACTTTATGGTTGGAGGCATCACCACAGCATGAGGAACTGTATTAACGGGTCGTAGCATTAGGAAGGTTGAGAACCACTGCCCTATTATTTGAGAAGATAGAGTTAGTCACTTAAGGTTTTTAATCTTTACAAGTCAACACCTCATGTATTTTAATCTAAAAAGTTTTCCTAGATATGAGTATTTTCCTTTTTGCAACAGCAATTTTCATTCTATACCATTGGCTAAATTAATGACACTATTAATAGAATTGTCATATGCTCCATGGGGATGATTTATAATGTTGCCCAATAAAATGATAATGATATCCCAAAAGTGGCTCAGGGACAGATATAAATCATAGATATATTCATGGATGTTGAGCTATAAATTAATCACAGCCTTAATCTAGGAACAACTAATTCTTTTGACCTGGCCCCAGTTGCTGTCATGAAGAAATCATTGAAGATATGGCTGCTATAGCAAAGTGTGGTGAAGGAACCAGCTGGTGCCCGGATATTAGAAAGAATATTTTGGGGTCATAAAGGCTAGCCTTACAGCAAACAGCCATCTAAGTGATTGAAAATCCAAACTGACTGTCATCGAGCCAATGTTGACTCATAGTGACCCCCCCCCCCACACACACACACTGTGAGTTTCCGAGATTGTACCTATTTACTGGAGTAGAAAGCCCAGTCCTTCTCCTGCAGACCATGCAGATTGCAGCCCAACATGTAACCACTGCACCACCAGGGCTCAGGTATCAGCTCCGTCCACATGGACAAAGCACACCAGTCTGTGTGCTCCAAAGATTATAAACAATAAAATAAAAGACAGGAGGAAGAAACGGTTTTAGAGCATAAATCCTGACCACCCAGTTTTTAGAAGGCTATAACTGATGGTGAAAGCCCAAAAGTCAATTCCAGAGTCACTATGTGGATTAAGCTTTCGGTGAATCCCCTCAAACCATCAGCCAAGGATGCTACTAGCCTTGCTATACAGAGGGCATTAGAATGTGGACTAATTAGTGCAGATGTAGTTAGGTTAAAATTTAACACCTTCTCATTTATTCTTCCCTTTGACAAATTTTGAATTTGTTCTAGCTTTTATAATTTTCTTTTTGATTTGGGTTTTTCTGTTGTATTTTGTTATGGTTATTGATTTTTTGCGTGTATGTTTTTTATATGGAACCAAGATATATAAAATTATAGGAACAGTAATTGATTAATAGTTTCTTAAGGTTATGGTAGGAAAGTTGGAGTGAAAATGGGGAGTTTATAATAATGAATACAAGAATGAAGAAAATGTTCTAAATTGATTGTGGTTATGATTGCACAACTCTTTTTAATATGTTTAAACCATTTATTTGTATGTTATTAGCTACATGTCAGTAGAACTGCTAAATTAACATTTTAATTCATTTCATAATAGGGAATACTAACTTTGAAACCCTAAGAAGCAAATATTTTAATCTCCTTGTAAACAGAACCCAATCTTCTCATTATTAGTCCTGTCAAATAAACCTGTTTTTACTTTATTATCAATATACCTTGAATTTCATCAATACAAAATTTAGTGGAAAATTGATTTCTCTATTGTGTGGTAAGTTCAAAAGCAATATCTTCATTTTTCTTTGTATTTTACAGAGAAAAAAATTACTATCTTGTCTTTCATAAAAAGTCATTCAAATTTTTACTTATACATTATTGTAGGATCTGAACTCACGTCCTCTCTAATCTCACTGCCTATTACTTTCCACATCACTTACTTTATCCCAGTTGCCTTGGCTTCCTTATTACCCTTCAAATATTACAGGCATGCTCCTACTACAAAGTATTTGCCTTTGTTCTTCCTTTGACCTTGAACACTAATTCTCTAAATATGACACATATCCTCTCCAAATTTCTTTTAGATAGAACTCAAATCACCTCAATTAAGCCTTATCAAGATCTCTATATAAAGTTACAATATTATCAACACCTCCTATCCCAGTTTCTCTCTGGAAACTGCCTATTTCCCATTGTTCTTTATAAGCACTTATGAACACAAAATATACTATGTTGTTTATCTACTTGCTTGTTTATTGCTTGCATCTGTTTACTGTAAAGTAAACTATGTAATGTGGAAAGTTTTGTTGTTGTTGTTTTTCTATTGACTAGGTTGTTCATAGCTGCTTGAACAATGTACCCCACATAGTATATTGACAATTTTTCTAACACAAGGTTATTTTGGAGTAGATTCTTAAAGCATTTAATAGACTTCCAAAATATCATTCATCATCCAGAGTCTTTTCAGTCTCCTTTCGTTGTTAAAAAAAAACAAACCCTTTTCCTCTTACTAGCCCTATGGAATAACTGGTAACATGTGGAAGACACATGGTGAATACTAGCTTATTAAATCATTAGCCTGTATTTTCCTACTTACTAGTAAAATATTTTAAGGCTAGATAATATTTGTATTAGACACAATTCTGAAAACTTGGAATTAACATCTTTTTTGTTGCCTTTCACTTCCCTGTGTTTTTTAGGGGGGAAATAGTCTTCTTTCATAATTTGCTTTTGAGAGAATTAACCTTCTCATTCACCAATTATCTGTCAGTTTGTCGTAGTGTGGGGGCTTGTGTGCTGCTCTGATGCTGAAAGCTATGTCACTGATATTTCAACACCAGCAGGGTCACCCAAAGTGAATAGGTTTCAATAGAGCTGCTGGACAAAGAATTGAGTGTGAAGAAAGAATTAGGTGTCCACTCGAGGAACTATCCACTGAATATCCTATGAATATTAGTGTAAGATTGTGAGATACTGAAGATCTCATGAATCGTAGCACAGCACTGTCATAGACAATGCCAGAGTATGGACATTATCAGGTTAGAAGACACTGAAAAAACAGCTGAGGAAGAGTTGCCTTCTCAAAGTGGAGTTGACCATAATGACATGAATGGAGTTAAGCCTGCAGGAGTAAAGCCTCAAGGCCTTCTTTTGCTCTTGAGGCATGACTCAAAATGAAAAGAAACATCTACAAACATGTATTAATAATTCAAAGTTGGATTGTATAAAATATGACTCTTGGAAAATTGGAAATGGTCAAAATGAAACAATGTATAAAGATCAATCAATATCATTTGTATTAGCTAAAATGGATAGTATTCAGCATCAGTCAGAAACTCATGTTTTACTCTGGTGGGAATGACAATTTAAGAGGAATGGCATCACATTCACCATCAAAAAAGACATTTCAAGTTTCTATCTTGAAGTGCAATGCTGTCTGTCATGGGATAAGTTATACCCACATACAAGGAAATCCAGGCAATGAAACTGTCATTAAAATTTATGCACCAAACACTACGGCTAGTGTTAAAAATATTGAGGAATTTACCATCATCTTCAATATTAAATTGATAAAACATGTAATCAAGATGCATTGATAATTATTGTCAACTGGAATGCAAAAATTGTAAACAGAAAGTAAGAAGCAGTAGCTGGAACATATAGCTTTGGTGATAGAAAAGAAGCTAGAGGTCACAGGATAGAATTTTACAAGGTCAACTATTTCTTCATTGCACATTTATTTTCTCAACAACACAAATAGTGACTATACATGTGCACTTTTCCAAATGGAATACACAGACATCTAAATGACTACATCTATGGGAAGAAACATTGGAGAAGCTCAAGATCAGCAGCTAAAATGAGGACAAAGACCACTTATGGAACACCCCACCAATTGCTCATATTCAATTTCAGGATGAAGGTGAAGAAATTTAAAAGAAGCCCAGAGAGCCAAAATATGACCTTCAGTCTATACCACCTGAATTTCAAAAACACTTCAAGACCAACTTTGGCTAATTCAACAATACTGAGAGAAGATTTGATGAGCTTTGGGGTGACACCAAGAATATCATGCATGAAGAAAGCAAAAGGCCACAAAAAAGGATAGAAAGAAAAGATCAAAGTGTGTATCAGAGGAGACTGAATTTGCTTTTAATCACAGAGTACCTAAGGCAAATGGAAGAAATGATGAAGTAAAAGAGCTAAAGAGAAACCCTAAAAGTTTCTGTTCAAGCATTCAATAACTAAGACATTCAGTAACTAAGACATTGCATGCCACCCTTGATCCACTCTTACTCCTCCTCCAGGAGACTGTGGCAGTCAGGTCCTTAATTATGTGGTAAAGATATGCAACCAAAAGTCCATAATAAAAAAACCCAACATGTCAGAGGAGATGCAACATGGTTTGGTGGAGCACATCACGCAGACGCTGGAGAACTGCAACAGAGAGGAACATTTTGGTTGACACTAAGAAAGAGTTTGACAGGAAATGCAACCCTACTTGACAAAGCATCATGGGCAGACTACTTTGACAGCTATGTGACTTGTGAAACTAAGTACTACTTCTACCAGGGTCAAGTTTAAATCTATATAAATCTGATTAAAGCATGGGTTTCTCCACACATCCAAAACTGAGGACTACCTCTGAAGTTCCAAATACCAGAGACTGGACCCTTCAGCTTTGCTAATTGGTAATACTTTGCTAAAACTTCCATCTTTGAACCTTTATTTTGTTGTTTGGTACAGGACCTTCTCTGTATGTGTTTGTTGTGGTTATAAAACAATTAGCAAAATGGACAAAAAAGGGAAAATTTCAAAGGGAAATTACTGAAGACAAAGTAAAATATTATAATGAAATAGGCAAAGCTTGGAGTTAGAAAATTAAAAAAATAACACACTGAACATATCTTAAACTGAAAAAAAAACTAAAGAAAAAATTCAAGCCTCAAGTTGCCATATTGAAAGATTCTCTGGACAACATATTGAAAGATGCAGTAAAGTGTCAAAATTAGATAGGAAGAATACACAGTCATTGTACTAAAAATAACTAGCCAATATTCAAATATTTCAAAAAGTAACATACAATCAAGTACCAATGGTAATGAAGGAAGATGTCCCAGATCCACTGAAAACATTAGCCAAAAGCAAGACTCCAAGTATTGACAGAATATCAAGTGAAATATTTCAATAAACTGATAAAGCACTAGAAGCACTCACTCCTCTATTTCAAGCCATTTGTAAGACTGCAACCTGACTCTATTAGACTAGAGAAACAAATCCAGGGACACTCACATATGTATAAGAAAGCTTTATAGCAAAGAGTAATTGTATATTAAAAACACATCCCAGTCCAGATCAAGTCCATAAGTCCGATGTTAGTCTATAAATCCCTCTTCAAACTCATGCAGCCACAAGTAATGATGCAGAATGCATGAAGATCACAAGCTGGTGGGTGCAAAGTCGTGTAGATATAATGGCAGTAGACACACCTCCAGGGCTCTGGCTGCCATCAGTGTGGCTCCAACTGGCTTGTCAACAGGAAGCTTAAGGCAGAAAGAGAGTGTGTGACCCCCTTCCAGGTAGAAAGGGAGACAGAGGCTGACCTCAGAAAGTCATTTATCTAAGTCACTCTCCAATAAAGCTGCGATCTGATTGACAGGCTAACCCCCGCCCACATGTTCCTACAGGAGCCATGTTGGCACAGAAAACCTAAATATCACACTGACCAACTGGAAAAGATCCATATTAGTATACATTTCAAAGAAAGGTGACCAAAAGAATGCTCAATTAACAGTACAATATAATCACATGCAATAGAATCACATGCAAAATAGTACATATTATCACATGCAAATAAAAATTTGCTGGAGATCATCCAACAATTGTTACAGCAGTACATTGACAGGGAGCTGCCATAACTTCAGCCTGGATTCAGAAGATGACATAGAACCACGGATATCATTGCTGATGTCAGATGGATTTTGGCTGAAAGAAGAGAATACCAGAAAAATGTTTACTGGCATTTTATTGAGTATACAAAAGTATTCAACTGTGTGGATAACAACAAACTGTGGATAGCCTTGAGAAGAATGGGAATCCAGAAAACATAATTTTGCTCATATTGAACCTGTGCACAGATCAAGAAGCAGTTGTACACTGAGAACTAGGGAATACTGCATGTTTTAAATCAAGAAGGGTGTGTATCAGGGTTGTATTCTCTCACCATACTTATTTAACCAGTATCCTGAGCAAATAAATGATCAGAGAAGCTGACTATTTGAAGAAGAAAGAGACCTCAGGGTTGAAGGGACACTTATTAACAACCTGTGATATACAGAAGACACAATCATACTTACTGAAAGTGAGGAGGACTTGGAGCAATGAAGGATTTCAACTTTCAATATGGATTACAACTTAATGTAAAGAAAACCAAGATTCTCACAATTGGATCAATGAATTACATCAGAGAATAACAGAAAAATATATGTGTGGATTTTATTGACTATGCAAAGGCATTTAACTGTGTAAATCATAACAAATTATGGATAACACTGATCAAAATGGGAATTCTAGGATACTTAACTAGGCTCATGCGTAATCTATACACACACCATAAGTTAGTCATTCAGAAAGAACAAAGAGATATTGTGTGGTTTAAAATAAGGAAAGGTATTTCACTGTGTCTATTCGATCTGCATGCTGATCAAAAGAAATTGGATTATGTAAAAAGTGCATGGCATCAGTATTGAGAGAAACTCATTAACAACATTCAATAAACAAATGACACAATCTTGCTTACTGAAATAAAATACTTGAAACCCAGACTGGTGAAGAACAAGCCTTAAAGATTTCAGCGCGGATAATGTCATAATTTAAACAGAGCAAATATCGGCACAAATGGACCAGTAAGCAGCATCACAATAAATGTAGAAAATATGGAAGTCGTTAAGGATTTCGTTTTACCTGGATCTACAATCAATCCCCATGGGAACAGAAGTCAAGAAAAAAAAAAACCTATTGCATTGAGCAAATCTCTCGCAAAAGAAATCTTTAAAATGCTAAAAAGCAAAGATGTCCTTTAGGGAACTAAGGTGTGGCTAACTCAAGTTATGGTAGATTCAATCACCCATAAATAGATGAAAGCTGAATAGTAAATAAGGAATAGCAAAGAATTGATGCTTTCAAATTATGGTGTTGGCAAGCGTATACCATATACCATGAACTACCAGAAGGAAGAAATATGTATTGCAAGAAGTACAGCCGAAATGTTACCTAGAATCAAGAATGGTGACTTTTTTGTCTCATGTATTTTGGCAGATTATCAGGAGGGAGCAATCCCTGGAGAACGATTATCATGCACAGTACAGTAGCCGTTAGCAAAATAGAGACATGCCCTGAACAAGGTGGATTGACATGGTGACTGCAGAAATAGGGTAAACATAAGAATGATTAAGAGGATGGTCAGGTTTGAGCCCATTGTCTAACCAACTTATTTAGTATCTTCTTTTTTTGCTATCCATCTATTTAACCAAGAATGCTGTCCTTTTTAAGGAATTGGACTATCCTGATAACATGTCTAAAGGACATGAGATGAAATCTAGCCATCGTTGCTTCTAAGGAGTATTCTAGCTATACTTTCTCCAAGAAAGATATGTTTATTCTTCTGGTGGCACTTTCCTGCCCAATACCCTACTTCAAATATATCGATTCTTTAATTAGCAGTGGTATTCCTTATTCCTTGTCCAGCTTTCATGTCCATATGAAGCAATTAAAAATACCCTGCCTTGGGTCAAGTACACCTCACCTTTGCTATTAATACTTTAAATGGCTTTGGGGCAGTAAATTTACTTAATGCAATAAATTGTGATTTCTTAACTGCTGCTTCCATAAGCAGTTCATTGTGGAACTACGTAAAATGAAATCCTTGACAACTTCAATCCTCTCCCCATTATCATTGTATCGTGTATTGGTCCAGTTGTGAGAGTTTTGTTTTGTATTGTTCTGAAGGTTGTTAATGAGTTACTCTACTTGTATTTGAAATACTGGTGTCATAACTTCCAGCATCACAGCAGCAGGCAAGCCACAACTGTTTGACAAACTGACAATTGGAAAGCATACTTAAACAGCATTACATAAAGGCAGATGTAGCTATTAGGATACGTGTTATAGAATTTAGTGCAGAAAAAGGTCAAAGAAAAATAAACCGTTTAATAACTTAGTTTTAACACTTGTAAAAAAGTTCTAGCCAATCAAGCTACAAAAACAAAGGATCTTATTCAATGGAAGTTAGAAATGATATTTTAAATTCTAATAACTATTTATAGCATAATTAATTAAGAATTAGTGGGTGGGGGGGAAGAGTAATAAAAAACAAACAGCCCAATCTGCCTTATTTTGTTGTCACTTATTTGGTAAATTTAAAAGGGCCAATAGTCCTGTCTAATTAATTCCTCCTCTACAGCCTGTACCAAGGCACACTTGTTCTGGCAAATTACCAAAAGGTAAAATGTATGCATTATTGATAAACTTGCTTCTGAATTAAAAATCAGGATACATAGATGTATGTAAATACCCTTACCTGTGGAGATGGTATTGTTTTAATGAGAATGGGGAAACAGGTGTGATTATTTGTAGAATTACCTTGTCCCAGATTTAATTGCAACATAATTTGGTATACTGAACATAAACCAAGGTACACAATGAGAAATTTTTAAAATACCATTGGCTTTTGTTTGGGTAGTAATTCTAATGGAGAAGAGACAACCCAAACTGAAGAAAGGCTTGAACATAGTTAATTTACTCTTAATTGTTCCACATTATCATTAATCTTTGAGTAATCAGCTCATTTTATGTGATAAGATCTGCCAAAAAGTCTGAAGAAGAATTTATCTATGAAACCAAAGTAACCCCTCTCTCTGTCTCTTCTATGAGTGCTCCTCAGTATTTTTTAAAGAATGATGCTACAAACTAAGTATCAGCTAACAATTCACTTTCTACATTGCTCACAAACCAGAGTTGGCCAAAGTTACCAAGAAATTAGGGGGAAAGGTTCCCCTTCCTCTTGTTCCTTTGCATGTGTAGGTTAGGGGAGGAGGGAATATGGCTAGAAGTAATGAAATGGGACATAGGGTTAAGGAGTGCAGCTGCCAATAAAATAGGTGGTTGATTAAGTTCATCCAGAGGCACTTCAAAGAAAAACCTGGTGATATATTTTCATAAAACCAGCCATTGAAAACTCCATAAGCAAACTTTCACTAAGACATACATGGATTCACCATGAATCAGAATAAACACAACAGTAATTGTTTTTGTTGTGGTGGTGGCTTTTTGTATTTTTTTCTCCTTGGTCTGCAAATTATGCCAATACCGGACAGATAATAAAGCTGCATAGTTGAAAGGAACGTAACTCTATTGAAAGCTACATTGTGATACTTATTTTATGAAACATTTTGAGTAATAGTAAATGACAAATGGTTAGTTTCAAACATTAATAAAGCTCTCAAAAAACAGTAGAACGATTTGATCACACGTTTTAATGATTTGAGGTGAATACTGGTACCATTTAGATTCAGGCTCAGAGCTCTGATTCGTTTCAAAGAGTAATAGTACTCCATGGGGTTTGAAGTCACTGATTTTTCCAAAAAATATGACCAGGCCTTTCTTCTGAGGTACCTCTGCATCTACTCATATCTCCAATCTTTCAGTTACCCAGAAATGCACATTAACCATTTACACCAACCAGCAATTGCCAGAGTACACTTAGGAGATCTCCAAGCAATGTGCCAAAAGTTCAAACCATGGGTTCCTTGGCAACTCTCATCGACTTCTCTGTTTCAAGTCTTGAGTAGACTTGTCTTCATTGTTTTAAGTCTTGAACAAATTACAGGACTATGGAGAAAAAAAAGACTCTTATCACTAACATAAAGATTACATGAAATTTAGCAAAATAATCCCAATTCATTATTTTTATTATCAACACTGTAATGTGAGTCCCAAATTGTTTGATTTGAGAATTTTGAAGATGATAGCCTAGCAGGAAGAAGGTCCTTGTTAAAGTACTTCTGATGAACATTAACAATTCACTAATGAACGAACTTTCCTCATCATAGCACCTAATTCTAATAAGCGACCTCTTCTTTGATTTAGAATGTTGTAAAAGATGAAAAATCACTGCAGTTATGCATAAAGAATTCATTGGTTTCTTAGATCTGATTGAACTCTAAATTAGCCAAAGGAACTACAGCACAGGCAGTTTCAATCTGTGTATCCATTATTTCAAGTGGTTAATACAGGTATTGCATCGTGTTTGAGTCAAGTAGCATAGAAAACTGGGTTTTAAAAATAATTTCAAGTTTCCTCTCTCATACCATGTACAATAAGGTATTTAGATTCTGTTGTTAGGCACAGAAATAGAATTTAGGCTTCATTTTCTAAGAATTGCATTACCAAATTATAGTATTTAATGCCAGGAAATGTTAATACTACATTAAACAGAAATTAAAATAAATACTTGATCATTTTTGCATTTTATCTAGTTTTTCTCCGTGTGTCACAGAGTGCTCCTGAGCATTCTGATAACACCTTAGGAATTAACTCCCAAATCAAATTCACTGCCATTGAGTTGATTTTGACTCACACCAACCATATAGTACAGAATAGAACAGGCCCTGTGGGATTCAGAGACTGTACTGCAATGCTGCAAGCTGAATATCAGCTAACTCTTTATAGGAGTAGTAAGACTCATTTTTCTCTCATGGTGCAGCTGGTGGTTTCCAACTGCTGACCTTGCTGTTTATCAGCCTAAAATATAGCCCACTATACTACCAGGAATCCTTTTAGGGATAGTTATCAACTCTCTGAATGCTCTTATTGTGTGTAATCAGACAGGAAACCACAATTCAAATTCCCTGTATCAGTTTGTTAAAGTTTACATAAAACAAAACTTTTGCCTAGGTGCTATGATGGGATTAAACAATAAATTGAACAAGTTTCTGGCCTTCAAAAAATACAATTAAGATGGGAAAATAAGCTATGCCCACAAATAAATTATTCATTACAAATACATGCATATACAAAAAAAATTATCTAGCAAATAATTGACTTTCTCAAACACAAGCATTCTTAACACTTTCCAATTGTTCTGATTTTACCTTCATAGTAAAAATCTGTATTTTTTTCCCAAGACATGAACAACCTTATATATGACCCCTTGCTCCTCCAGCCACATTACATATTCAAATTCATCATTATATCTCCATTCTAACAGTGATAAGTTAATTGGTATCTTATTTATCCAGTGCTGACATTACAGAAATAACATGTTTATTTCTTTAACAAACAAACTTATTTCCTCACAGTTTAGAAGGCTAAAAGTTTGAATTCAAAGTACCAGATCAACAGGAAGTCTTTGTGTACTTTTAAATCTATGGACTTGAAATTCTTTGGAAATCTACGTGTGATTTGTATAAGATGAAACTTGAGTAGGGGTACAATTTGAGTAATGGTGTGATTCAGTGGCATTCTTTTGTAAGTCTGTGGCTCAATATAAACCCCACACTAATCCTGTCTTATTTATTTAGAGTTTAGGCTTCGCAGTACAACAAAAATGGAGGGGGAAAATCCTGGGAATCATGGCCTAGCCTAGTTTACACATATTTGTAGTGAACATAATTCAAAACATGACAATTGTTGTTGTAGTTGTGATTGCTTTTCCAAGTTAATTTTAATTAAAGGAGTAATACATGAACATGATACCTTAGCAAACTAATTAGAATATTATAAGTAAAGCAAAAATATAATTTGAATTTCTAACTCCCTGTCCTACCCTGCCATAACTGCTCTTATTAGTAAGGCGAGTGTTTTTAGAAATAGTTTTCAATGTAAGTAAAGAGCTAACATTGCTTTGTTTTGCACTTTCATTGATTTGGGTCATACCTTGCATTCTTGCATAGGCACTATAATTATGTCATTCAAAAAATATCTTGTAGATTATTAATAAAATATCATTTTCATATCAATAGTAATTAATCATTTTATTATCCTCTTTATCAGTCCTGCCCTTTTTCTATCCTAATTTATCTTCCTTTTTGTAATATAAATAGATAGATAGATAGATAGATAGATAGATATCAATAGTTTGACAATTTGGGGATTCTTTTGTTTTATTGATTATATCTACATTTAATTTTGCTTTCTATTACTATTATCTACATTTATCTTTATTCATTTCTTTTCCATTTAATGGGTTATATTTGTTGTACTTTCAATTTCCTGAATCAAAGATTATTTAACTGATATTTAAATTTTTGTTTTCTATTAAATTCATTTCAAAAGTATTAATACCCCCTAATTTCCCTTTGGTTTCATTTTGGCAGTTTGATATGTACAATGGTAAATAGAAAAATGTATTGCTATTGAGTCTGTACACAGAAAACTCCAAAAGTTGGACAAAAATTGTTGGAAATAATTGACAGTTTTGGCAAGAAGGCAGGGTTCAAGAACAACATACAAAAATCAATTGGGATTCCTGAATACAAGCAAAGAGAACTCTGAAAATAAAAAATAAATATACGTTTTGCAACAGCCACCCCCAAAATTTAGTAGTTAGGAAAACTCTTACCAGAGAAACAAAAGACTTGTTCAAAGAAAACTACAAACACTACTACAAGAAACCAAGAGATATACATAACTGGAAGAATATTCCATGTTCATGGACAGGAAGACATAAAATAGTGAAAATATCAGTACTGTCAAAGCAGGCAATAAATATAATGCAATTCTGATATGGATCACAGCATCATTCTTCAAAGAGATGGAAAGACTCATAACCAACTTTATATGGAGAGGAAAGAAACCTACGATAAGCAAAGCACTATTAGAAAAAGGACACGGTAAGAGGTCCCTTACTTCCAGAGCTCAAAACTACTACAGAGCATGGTAGTCAAAAGAACCTACTAATGGTATATACACCAATGGAACAGAATAGAGGATCTAGAGATAAATCTATTCACAGACAATTGATTTTCAACAAAATACTGAAATACATTCAATGAAAAATGAATAGTCTCCTCAACAAATATTGCTGCCAATATTGGATTCCCATTTGCAAAAGAAAGGAATAGGACTCATACATAACTCCACATTAAAAAATGAACTCAAGATGGATTAAATACCTAAATTTAAATCTTAGAACTATAAAAACCATCTATCAGAAAGTAGGGAGAAACCTAAGGGTCCTAATGCATCACATAAACACACATTACTTCCAAACGTAACAAAAAACACACAAATAGCAGAAGATAAAATAGGTGACTGGAGCCCTGTTGGTGTAGTTGTTATGAATTGGACTGCGATCAAAACCAACAAAGGCTCTGAGGGACAAAGACAACTACCATCTCAGAAACCCATAAGGGGTCCTATGAGTCATCATTGACTCGATGGCAGTGAGTTTTGGTTTTGGTTTGAAGACTTCCTAAAAATAAGACATGGATATTTATTAAAAGGGTAAAAAGAGAACCTACAGATTGAGGAAAAATCTTTTGTGTAATGATCCATCAGAGAAAGAATTAATCTCTAAAAGCTATAGAAAACTGCAGCACCACTAGAAACAAACAAATAATCCAATTAAAAAATGTGCAGAAGACGTGACCAGACAGTCCACCAAAGAAGACTCCCAGGCACCTAACAAACATCATGCTCGAGATCACTAGCCATTTGGGAGATGCTAACCCAAACGAGGAGATACACAGGCATTGGTAGCAAAGTTAAAAACAAAACAAAAATACGGAAAATGACAAATGCTGGAGAAGGTGTGGAAAGACTTGAGACCTCCTACACTTCTGGGGGAATTGTAAAACTGTAGAACTACTCTTATGTTTTGACATGTTTGTGGTCAAAGTTGGGGAATGGTGGGATACACTAGAGCAGAGGTTATCTCATGCTTCTGGTTTTTCCTGGAATGTGTAGTCACTTGGAAGAAATTCTCCACCTAACCCAATTTCTTATCTCAAAATAGGTAATACAGCAATTACTGTGTCATCCAAATGGTAGGTAGTATATCGATTATCCTTGATATTAGGTTGCTTTTGAGTTTCCTCCTTCTTTTGGCATCTTATTTCTTCATTCATGGAGACCCTTGATGTCCAATCCCAAATTTTTATATTAGCATAGTCTCTCATACACTTCTAGGCTATGATTTTATTTTTTGTGGTGATTCTGTTGGTTCTGCTGATTCTATTGATTCTCACAAGTCTACTCTGTCTTTTTTAGTTTCAGGATAATATATAATTTTACTCCGCGGTTATATTTATCATACATTATTTCAGGAATTTACAGGTTGAACAACAAAAAAATACGAAATCAGTTTATGCCTCGATCTTGAAATGAAAAACTTTAGCAAGTAGCTAACAGATAGCAATGGAATAGCGGGGGGCGGGGGGGCGGGGTTTCCAGATATAAACAATAGTAAGATGTTCTCTTTAGAATTTTGTGAATAATCTGTTCTGATTCACAAGGTGTGGAGTGAGAAATGTTGAGGAACACCACAAGAAAGACAGACATGAAAACAAAATGATAGGCAAACTCCATGAAAGTATGGACTATATCTGAGGTTTTACTTATTTATTTATCCATATTATTTTTGTGCCAGCATATAATGCATTGTCTGACAGGACTACTCAGTAAATCTAAATAGAATGAATGAATGAGTTTATGAGACAGATTTTTCACAACTGCCTCAACTTGTGAGCTACAAGGAGTGGGGATTAGGATGACATATTTTCGTGAAATTTTAGTTTTGGAAGAGGATTTGGGGTAGGCGAGATCTCTTATAGTAACAAGTATACACTGGTGTACCTGTCATAAAACAAATGGTTCTGAATGCATAGACTAACATAAACCTTGACACATGAATATTAGCAAGGCACTCAAATAATGATTATATATTTAGTCAGTGGGCAATCATTTTTTTCTATAAAAGGCAAGCTAGTAAGTGTTTTAGGTTTTGTAATTCCTCTGTTGTAACTATTCCACTCTGTCAGTTTAATACTAAAACAGCCATATAGGAGGTAAAGTTAACATAATCTTTGAAGCATAACCAAATCCCTTAAGGGAACAAGTCAGGGATTGGGGGTTCAGGACTATAGACTCAGGGGTCACCAAAATAAATTGATATTGATATTCCAAGTTCCACAAAGACAATGTTCTACCTTCTGCTTTAGTAAGTAGCAATAGTGGTCTTAAAAATTGGTGAGGACAATCTAGAGTCTAAGTATTGATCTATTTCTGTCTACACAAGAGAAGAGTGGAAACAATTAGTCCAAACACTAGATTCCATGGTGCCTAAACACAACTGCTGGCCACTCTGAAATGGATAACAAGAGAAGATCCTTACTAGATTAGGAAAATATGGAACAAAACTCAAAATAATAATAATAAAAATATCAGGCATACTGATAGATACCAGTGGTACCGCCAAGATTATAACCCTTAGACACCCATCAAGCCTGGAGCCAAAGCACTCTGTGGTCCAACTTTCAGCAAAACAATGAATAGGTCTTTAAGGTAAATATAAATTTCATAGAATCATATGTGATTAAAAATGCAGCATTTGCTCTTGGATTAAACTCAGAAGGCAGAAAGGGATGGGATGGAAAACCTCAAAAAACAAAAGGATGAATTGAAAATGTTAACAGTGAGTATATGGGAAGAGTGCTTATGAATTGTGGAATGTAAAATAATTTTTTTTTGTAAACTTTAATCTAAATCATAAAAAAACTTTTAAAGGAAATGAAAATTGGTTATGACTGAATTACATTTGTGAAAACATTTAAGAAAATGGTACAATAAACCAGATTTGTAAAGGTATAAACACATACAAACAGAAATTAAATGACCACAAGGCTGCACAAAGAATTAGTACAAAGGTGTGCTAGACAGGGTTCTTTAGAGAATCCAAACTAGAATACTCATGACCATATAGATAAATAGATAGATGATAGATAGATAGATAGATAGATTGATAGATAGATGTTACATAGAGCACAAGGGAATATAACTGCTAATTAGTGCACACAACAGTACAGAGGGCTCAGTTCAACTCACTTCAGTGGAACAGTTAATATACTGGAAGTCCTTCAACTCATGAGGGCTGCTGGGTCAAAGGTCAAGGAAGCAGACAGCTGAATCTTCCCTAAAGCAATGAAGGCAGTCTGGCCACAGGCAGCAAACAGCAGGGCGGGTTACCAACAGCAGCTCAGGAGCTTAACAAAGCAGACCCGGATGGGATATTGAAGTCAAGCAATGCAAGACAACAGAATTCGAAAGGCCTTAAGCTCAAGCAATGTATACACCAGCAGCATGGTGAAGCAGGTCTAAAAGGAACCTCAAGCTCTAGCGACAGGATCCACGGGTTGGCTGTCCCACAGGTAGTGTAGCTCAGAAGTTGAGGCAGAGAACTAGCTAAAGCAGCCCCATGCTGGTCAGATCACCAGAGAGCAAGAGAAAGAGGGGTGGGGTTTTCCAAGCCATTTATCTCTTTGCCCTCCAGTCAAACTGCGACCTTATTAATCCCACACATTCCTATTGGCAGGGTTGGCACCATAAAACTACGTGTCACAAAAGAGTAACACAATTAACACCATCTATTCAAGGCAATAGTGAGCTTTGAAGTTAGGAGGTATGAGAAATTGCATACACTTGCATTCTAAGACCTGATATGCTTTTTCAGGAGCCCTGATATGCTTTATGACCAGGGTGTAAGAGTGACACCACTGAGAAAACAAATATTAGAGAGGAGCTTATCTTTTCATAGGTAGTGTCTCTCCATATGCTTTGTCTATGTTGAATTTTAATAATCATTATTTTTCTTTTTGTTTATAGTCTCATATAAGAAAAAAAAATTAAACATAAAAAGAATTGTGTTGTAATTGGTATGTATGAAGTTGGTATGAAATTTTGTTCTTAAATAATTTTAATTCCCTCTTGAAGCAAATGCATTAAAAGAAAAGATTCACCAAAAATCACACAAACTTACAACAAAACAAAGGCAGAATATTTGTGACTGTCATTTTGAAAACATTTGACTAAGGAAACTTACAGGTACACCTAGTCCCACAGCTGTGAAACTGAATGGATACTAAGAATGGCATGCCCCTTGTCATTAGGAGAAAAAGGACAGGCATATTTGATCTGTTACTTTTAGAAAAGTAATGTAATGAAAATGTTTTCTTTTTTCTCTAATTCTGTCCACAAGATCCACAGAATTTTTCTGCTCTTATTCTAAACTTTGAATTTTCAAAGGAGTTGTTTATCAGAATGTCACTCTGAATAGTATTTGAAGGAACATTTGAAAGGACATTAATTATAGAGTACTATGGTTGCCTCTAAAATTCCAAGTTAGTAGGTTTTGCATCACTGATGTAGGGTGGCATCTTTCCCCTCTGGAGTGCTTTTAAAAAATGCAAACATAGGAACAGAGAATTCTCACATCAAAGAGAAAGAAAACTGTTTTGAAAGACAGCCTTTGAATACAATTTTGATTCAAAAAGAAGCCTATTTAGAGAAATGGAATCCAAAAATGTCAACAACACCTGTATTCTGCCTGAGAACATGTCTCATTTTTGACAACAGTACTGATAACTTTAGAGTACTTTAAAAACAAACACATTTCACTTTACTTGATGATAAAGGTAGCATAAATTTTATAGTTGTATCTTCCCTTATAATCCAATTTCATTTAAAAGCAATGTATTTAACTAATTTGATATGAACAATTTCTTATACCAACATGGAAGATTTTCAACTTAATTTAAAACAATAATTCAGAAGTCATACATATGTTCCCAAATTATTGACTAAAATCAAAGCATATTTCCTTTGCTACAGATTGTAAAATATATGTCCTAACCATGCAGAATTAATTTTGCTTTTCTATTTATATACCATTTTATTATACATATCCTTTTATCAGAAAGAAAATATTGCTAACACAAAATATATTAGAGATAACAAATATATTTTCTTTTGTTGTGTTGTTAGGTACAATCAAGTTGATTTCAACCTACAGAGACCCGATGCAAAATAGAGTGAAACTGCCTGGTACTGAGCCATCCTCACAATTGCTCCTCTGTTTGAGCACACTGTTACAGCCACTCTGTCAATCCGTCTTGTCGAGGGCTTTCTTTTTTTCCACTGCCCCTCTACTTCACCAAGCACAATGTCTTTCTGCAGGGCCTGGTCTCCTCTGACAAGATGCACAAAGTACATGAGACAAGTTACACCATCCTTGCCTTTAAGGAGCATTCTGGTTGGACTTCTTCCAAGAAAATTTTTTTTTTCTTTTGGCAGCCCATGATACTTTCAATTTTCTTTGCCAGCATTATAATTCAAAGACAACAACTTTTCTTCCATCATCCTTATTCAAATGTCCAAATTTCATATGTATATGAGACAATGAAAAATACCATGGCTTGTGTCAGGCATTCCTTAATCCTCAGGGTGCCCTTGCATTTCAAAACTTTCAAGAGGTCTTGTGTTGCAGGTTTACCCAGAAAAAAAATGCATTGTTTTGGGTTTTTTCCTGTTGACTGTTGCTTTCATGTGCATTGATTGTGGATCTAAGCAAGATGAAATCCTTGACAACTTGAATCTTTTCTCCATTTATCCTGCTATTACCTATTGGTCCAGATTTGAGGATTTGGGTTTCTTTACATGGAGTTGTAATCTCTATTGAAGGCTGCAAAACGAGCCCCTCTGGTTGAAAGGCACGCGAACTATGGCAGAGGAAGAGCTGCCTCTATTATCTTATAATAATTCAAATTTTAAAAATTCAAACAGCAATGCATACATTCCTACAAATTAGAAACCAATAAATGCCACCGTTACTCTTGGTCAAATGTGGATGATTTTGCAATTGCAAGGAGAAAATTTGTTGGCTAGAGATTCCTGATGGCCAGTATAATAATAGATGCAGCTTTGCTTCAGGGGTTTAAGCCAATAAAAGGTAATGAGATAAAATGGTTGCTTACACCTCTGAAGAAAAGAAATACATTTAGTTTTTAAAGTTTTTGCTTGCTAACTTCGCTCATAATTCTCTTAATAAGTTTTTTCATTTATTTTCCAGAAAAATATAATGATAGGTAAAGATAATGTTCCTAAGTGGACCTTTGTGATATTTTGATTAACAATTTATCTACATAATACTTTTTATTCCAAAGACAGTTTTTATTGATTTTGTTCATACTTCCTCCGTGTAATTTATCCACATTACAGTTGGTCAGATAAATGAAAATGTTACATTATATAACTTACCCTATAAATGTCATATGTTCCCTGAAATGCCTGATATAATTTCAGTTTGCAACTTAAAAGTAAAATCTATAATTTACATCAAACTAGTAAGAGTAAATTGATCTGTTAGGAATCATCTGTTGTCCTATGTTGTGCTGTTATACTTGTAACCAAATGAAGGGAAAATAATAACCTAATGGTAAGTGTATTTTAGCTCAAGAATGATTTAAATATACATTCAGAGGAATGCAAAAGACTTTCTGCTTGTGGTTTCAAAAGAAACCTGTGGTGCATGTTTTCTCTTTACTTGCCCCTTCATGTTTCTAATGTGAAGATTCACCAAGCAGGAATGAAATAGTCCATAGGCCTTTACAGTTCTACTAAGTCAAAAAGAATCATTCACAATGAATTTTTTAGGATAATTTAATGAACAAGATAAATGAGATTTATTTATTTATTTTAATGTCATTAAAACGTTTCTTTTTTTGAAAAAAATTATATCAATAGCAGAAAAAAGTGAATTTTTCTCACTACCAGAAGATAGGGCAAATTAGGAAAATTTAAAATAAAAGTGTAGGGTAGGTGGAAAACTGAGATTACAAACAACAAAATAATATTAGGTTGTGGCTATTTTATCTGTGAGCACATGGAATTATGAATCCAAAACGAAACCTTAAATCTGGAAATCAGGAAGCATGCAAATCACAGGATAATAATGAGGAGTTACTCAAAGAGTGGCACTGGAGAAATGCTATATAGGTATTCTGTGTAAGACAAGTTCATTGGCAGAATTTTTAGATAGTGGGGAAATTGTATTCCAGGCAGGAAACTCGAGAATAGGAATACACGATACTAACTGGTGCATCAAAATTAAAGAAGGAAAAGAAACAAGAAGCAAGATTCATGGGTCTCATCATGACCTTCTTTACCCAGCGTTGCATCACCAGCAGCACCAGCTGCACGATCAGTCCTACACTGAGTCTGAGGTGTAGTTGAGCCTGAATGAAGGTGAGATAGGAACAAGTAATAGTCATAGGTATCAGGTGTCTCAGAGATAATGAACCTAGGTTTTCAGATGGGGAAAAGGATGCGTTGAAAATTATACAACTGCTCAACTTCTCTGAGGTGAAGCTGTTTTTAATTTTAATCTTCAAGATTAAAAAACTAAAACTGTCTTGGAATATTAAATAAGAGATATTAAGTGAGGGATACTAGATCTTAGATGCTTCCTTTTCATCCATTCCTTCCATAAAGCCATCCATAATTTCCACATCTAAAAATAATGTAATATCTATATATATGCCCAGAAATCCTAAAAACTTTGCACACCATCCTTTTAAAACCCGTTTATTTACTCTTCAATTGCATCACATTTTGGGGAGGAAGCATTTTCTCAGAAGAAAGATTTGTCTCACCTCTGAAGTGTTAGAGCAGACAGAATAATAAGTAGAGAAATAAGGCTGCATGCTAAGTTAACTCACTCCTCCAAAGCAGACTTATTGAATGTGACTATAAAATATAACCACATAGCATAACTTTCAAGGTCATTTGTTATTAGTGGAATCATCATTGCTAAATCTGTGTACCATAACATTTTCTCCTTCTGAATGGCAGGGATCTTATCTATAGTATATGCCCTATATTCAGAAGATATCAAATTGATTATAATTTAGGATATTATCATAGGTAAATAAGGTGATACTAGTCTCTTCCTAGCCTCAATGTCTGTGCTAGAAATCATGCTAAAATTAAGCTCTAATGTAACTGACACTAGATTCTTCTTAAGCAAAGCACAACCAATAATGATAAATTTATGTAGAGTCATTTTTTCTCCAGAGAGCCAAACAGCTTTTCAATGGGGAAAAAAGGAAGGGAGCTGGTGTTCATGACAATATGATAAGGTGTTTTGGCATCCCCAGAGTGTAACTTTGGCTGATATACAGGTGTCAGAGCAACACATCTTGATGGTATGTGCTAATGGAAGGAACATGATGAATGCCCTTGAGCAGAGTGTAAGGAAGAGAGTGAAAACAGAGCCTAGGGACAGATGGTGCTGATTTATTACTTTAAAATATCAGAGGGTAAGTGTTTTCTGCATATTGAGTTAGAGGCAATGCAGGGATAATGCTTGAGATTATTGAGCTGGGTTTGATATTTGGATACTGAATTTGAATCAAACCACCTCATTTCTTAAGCAGACTCATTGACTAAAGATTTGACTTGTTTTGAAAATGCCCAGTGTCTTTAGAGATAAGCTCAGGAAAACAACTTGCATATATTTGAAATTAATACATGTTTTTAATTTTCTATTGTCTTAATTTTGGTGACAATTAGAGTGTGGTTCGAAGTGAGACATCCAAAATTCATTGTGAGTGATGTACTACAGTAACATGGTTTGACAAGGAGATTAAATGTAAAAAAGGAAAAGTAAATCATGGATAGAAAAAGCCACTGATATTGTTGTTTTCTGATTTACTGGCCAATTTTGCTGCATGTAGATTTGGCCTCAAAGAATCAACTACTAGCATGATGTTGACTTCTTCATTACTTTAATATCATTTATAATAATAAATGTTGTAAATGGCTTAATAAGTTATTCAATTATATTAGCTTTTTGAAACTGGTAAATTAAAATATGCTTATAAAATTGCTTGTTAATTGAACTTAGAATAGAAAACACCTTACAATTTCTTATATACTATAATATCGGAGCCCTGTTGGCATTATGGTTATGCACTGGGCTACTAATTGCAAGGTCTGAAGTTTGAAAGCACCAGCAGCTCTACAAGAGGAGGAGAGTAAGACACAAGAGCAGATCTACCCTGTCTTATATGTGGTCGCAATAAGTTGGAATCGACAAGATGGCTAAGAGAGAGTTCAGCTCCTCTACCTGAGACATGTAATAGAGTCTGAATTATAATTTATATGGTCAAAATTTAAATTCACTTCTGAACTCAATGAATACTTACACTGTTGATGATGTGTTTACCTATCAGTGAGCCTGCTATACAGTTAATTATGTGCTTTGATTTGCTATTTTTATTCCATTATTAAATTAGCAATTTTCACTAATGTCCGCTGTTTTCAAAAACAGGTGAATAAAAAGATATGCTCTATTGCATATAAATATTAGATTGAAGAAACTGAAAGCCTCATTTTTCTGACTTAAAATTCCTCATCTATAAAAACATAACAAGTTACATATTTATAAATAACTTTGATCTCAGAATAAAATTATATATTTAGAAATAGTCAGCTAGTAGGTACGTCTTTTGTACAGTACTTTTTAAAGATATAGGCTGTATAACATTTTAAATTTTTGACACAGATTTTTACAATATCTTAGAAATTGTTATGTACAACATCAATGTCAGTATCATTGGGCTGTTTTTTGGTACAAGCTAAATTCCTAATTAATTAATTTCCTGAGATAAAAAGAGAATTCATGATTCTTACAATCATTGATCATATATGTATGGAAGTCTGGACAATAACGTGGCCCTTCTAAGACAAGTGTTCACCCTCTGTTATTAAACTCCTTTTTGTTGTGCATAATGCTATATTATGTAATCATTATACATTTATACGTTGGGTAGTGACAAATGTCTATTTTGATATATATTGAGAGAGAAAAATAATAGCAATAATTTAAAGTCTGTTTATGTATGTGCATGCGTGCGCACACGCACGCAATCAGGCACTGTGAGTTTGCTCTAAATATTTTTTCAATTAAAATTAATCAACACAGAAGACCTTCTGTTCTCCAGCAGCTTAATCACATGACAAATGGGAAGATTTATTGAACATCTACTAAGTGTCAGGCACCATTAGGTATATTACATCTATTCTTAGATTATGTTACTCTAACTACTTATTCTACCTAATTAACTGTTAATGTTGAGAAGTTTTAAATGATAATATCAGATCATAAAAGAAAGAGATGAAATGGGGCCATGTGTCTTTAACAGAGGAAAAAAACATAGAAATATTTAGGATTCAGTGCTGTGCTATTAAAAGATGAAGAAAAATAAAGACAACTGATCACTAAGCATGCCATTCTAATGGTTGACTAGTCTCCATAAACAAACAAACAAAAAACTTCTCTGTCATTGAGTCCATTCCAACTCGTAGCAATGCTATAAGGCAGCACAGAATTTCTGCTGTGGGTTTCTAGAATGTGAATCTGTAAAGGATTAGAAAGCTTGTTTTTACCACTGCCCAAGAGCTAGTGGATTAGAACTGCTGAACTTGTGGTTAGCAGCCCAGTGCCCACAAAGATGCTGTTTCAGATGCTTTTGACTAGTCAATGAATGGAAGGGTATTGAAGCAGTTTAGTGGATATAACTAGAATCTAATAATCTGAACTATTTACTTTAGTTCATATTTAGCTTACCATATTTACTTACAGAAATTTTATATGAACTGATTAGGGTGTTAGGCTCTAGAAGACAAAATTGAGAGAGAAAGAAAGAACTCACTGTACTCGGAGTTTAAAAAATATATATGACATTCTTCTTTTAGCTTTATAATTAAACCACAGAATGTTTTATATTTTAGCTTTATAATTAAACCACGGAAGTTTTTATATTTTCCATGTATTTAAGAATTCTTGTCACCTTACTATAAATGCCCTGTATTCTTCCTCCTGAATCTATTCTGAATTTCTGTGTATAGGCCTCTCTACCATCTGACACAATACTAACAAATCCAGTCAGATTTTTTCCCTTTTTCAAATGCATTGCAAATTACATACTAATAATACTCATCCTGATTTAACCACAATGAAGGAGAAGTAATATTTGCTTGTTTGTTTATTAAATGCATCCTCATAAGGAAAACACAAGATAATGGCCACAACAGGTTAAAAATATCAGCAACTTAATCATTTGTACATTGATATACCAATTTATTCTCAAAGTCAACGATTTGCTTAATTAATATCATATTTGTCCTAATTGTGTGTATTTCTGGCATATTCAGTAACCATACCTTTCTAATGCAAAATATACATCAAAAGAAAAATATTTATGTTTTCATTTTTGTGATGATAAAAGTAGTCTACAGATATTGTATGAAATTTGGAAAATTGTGAAATACATTTTAAAAGTGGTATAAAGCTATATTTTCCATAACAGTTAAATGATTATTGTTGACATGTTTTTGTCCATAGAGCTTTTTGTTATTTTTCTGAATATCCACACATGCATATAATCAGCCCACTGAAGAATGACTCTTTTTTGTATTTTTAATTGACTGAAACAGTATCAGAATTTTCTCGGTCCTTAAAATTGCTTATGAACATATACACAGCATTTTAATATATTTTTAACATTTGAAGTGTTTAGTTATATGAAGTATCAATAGTTTTCCACTAATATTTATCCTTTTGCTTTCCTTCTTTCAGAATTTTGCTTAACCTTTCATAATGGAAATTTGTCTATAGATTTTTTTTAACTTTTCATTTTAAGTAATCATAAAGTAACAGAAAAATGCAAAAACAGTTCAGAGAGTCTCATGTATCCCAATGGCAGTGTCTTATGTAACTGTAGTACAATATAAAAATTAGGAAAACGGCATTGGTATATTAATATTAGCTAAACTAAAAATCTTAATCATTTTTCATCATTTTTACATGTTGAAAAGTGTCTGTATGGCATGTGTGTATAATTCTATATGATATTATACATTTGTGTGATCACTATCACAGCATTTTGGAGCTCTATGTATCCAAATTTTCTATTGACAAAGGGACAATTTTAATATAGACTAGTCTCTATAACTTATCAAATGTGTTGAAAATCATATATTTCTTTGAATCTGAAAAGATAACCGATAAAACCTGTCTCATTTTTTAACAGCTTCATTAGTATATAATTTACATACTGTGATAGTTAAAGTTGAGTGTCAACTTGGCCAGTCCACCATTCTCAGTGGCTTGCAGTTATGATTTAATAATTTCCCAAATGAAATATGATATGATGTAATCAGCTTTGTAAGATAATTTGCTTTGAGCAATTGAAAGGGACTTTCCTAGGAGATGTGGCCTGTTTTCAATATATATGAAAATGCTGATCAAATTTCCTCTTCAGAACGTTTTATATAAATTGAATTAGAAAAATATAGTCAATCGTTACTGTCCTCTTTCATTTAGAATAATGTTTTCAAAGTTCATGTGTACTATGGCAAGAGGTCAGTGAGGTGTATGCTACACTGGATTGCTTGTTATGGCTAGTTTTACCAAACGACTGGGTGAAACATCGCAAATAAAGTGAAAGGGGCTCTAAATTGGGGATTGGCCAATATTATCCTCCTACTGGGTATAAAATGAGTCATGTCAGAAGCAAAAATGGAGGGCTATCACAGCCATCCAGAAGAGTCAGGAGAAAAGTGTGGTATACCTAGAGATCCCTGTGCATAACCTCACTGATCCACAAGACAGAGAGGGCTGTGAACCTGAGGCATTGTGGAGAAGCAGGAACTCCAGTGGTGTATTGGTTATGCATTGGACTGTGATCCTCACGGTGGACAGTTGGAAACCAACAGAAGTTCCTCTGGAGAAAGACTGGCCCTTCTACTCCTGTCAACAGTGACAGTCACAGAACTCCACAAGGGTTCGCAATGAGTCAGCATTAACTCTATGGCAATGAGTGAGTGACAGCAGAAGTGATAGTACCAAGAATAAATTGCACAAGATAGAAGCCAAGTGGCAGGCAGTTTACAGAGGAAATAAATGTATCTTTAGGCAGGGGAATCAGCAGATTGGGTTGCTTCTAGGAACTTAATTTAGGAAGCTAGGTTTGCCAACCCACAGGGCTAGGGATTTGCACCTGTAGGTTAGGTTTGTGGTGGAGTGGTATGACTTTGGGGCAGTTGTGGGTAGGACTAATGGTGCCTCTTAGCACTTGCTTGAACAGGGCAGAGATCAAAGAACCAATTGGCAAAGAAGTTGAGGACCAGACAGAGACAAACCTGTGGACTGAAGGGAGATCTCCCTGGCTATGAGAACAGTATCCTGAGTACCTATGATCTTCAATTGTAACCTGTTAATGACTTAATAAATACCATAATCCCCAGTGCTGTCTGTGAGTTCTATGTGGCCACTGCAAGGAATTATTGAATCCAGCAGAGTGATAATGGGATCTTTGAGAGGGACAGTTAGTGCCATAATTGGTAAAGGAGGGAAAAGGGTAGAGACTTGTCTGACATTCCTAGGAAATTGTCAAAATAATGCTTATAGTAATTTTCCTTTTCTTCCTTATGAAGTTGGAGGAAGTCAGGCACTGCCCCCATGCCACGTTTTAGAGGAGCAGGGTCTCCATACCTACCTTGCTTCAACAAGATTAACAAGGTGCTATGAGATAAGGTGAATTGACACACCCATCCCTATATGTCAGCAGGGAACAATTGGAATTTGACCTGCCAGCACTGAATTGGTGAAATGATCATGGGAGTTTGACTTCTTGACAATGATTTGCTAGCAAACCTACTTACAAATAATAGCAAAAAGAAAATTGTCTAAACAGAAAGAAATTGGTAACTAAAGCAGGCTTGGAATTTCAGAAAAGAAAGAACATTGAAATAAAACAAGAATAAGCAGAATAGGTGGTCTTACATCTCATGAATTTTTACATCATACATTTTTACATCAACATTTCAACATATAAGATGTGGTTCTCAAAAGTATATAGAGGCAATAATTTGAAAAATTACACTGAAAATTAAGAGTAAAGGAACCTAAATGGAATTAAGTTTTCCATACTTCACTTAAAAAACAAACAAACAAATTTATAGGCATCTAGTCAATTCTAAGTACCTTTTCGAGAAGGGTAGAACTGCCCCTATGGGTTTTCATGACTGTAAGCACTTGATGGTTTCAAACTGCTGACCTCACAGTCAGCAGCACAACACGTTAACTGCAATGTCATCAGGGTTCCTCTTCACTTAAAGTGGTAAAATACTGTTACCTAGGGATTTTGAAATGTTATGCACATATATTGTAATAATTCTAGCAACAACCAAGATATTATACAAAGTTATATACTCAAGAAAATTATATTTAAATACAGATGTTGTTGTTGGTAGATGCCCTCAAGTAGGTTCTATCTGATCGCAACCCCATGTACAGCAGAGGGGAACATTGCCCAGACTTGTTCCATTCTCACAATTGTCGTCATGTTTTAGTGCATTGACACAATCACTGCGTAAATAAATGTTGTCATGGCCTTCCTCTTTTTCTCTGTCTCTCTACTTTGCCAACCGTTATGTCCTTCTCCAGGGACTGGGCTCTTCTGGCAATATGTCCAAAATATGTGAGACAAAGACTTACCATCCTTGCCTCTAAGGAGCATCTGACTGTACTTCTTCCAATACAGATAGTGGTAGTTACATACTCTGGTGTCAATTTGAGAGGATTATGAGTGAAGGGGTGGAATCTGGCCTGTCAATAAAGATATAACCAATGAGGCCTCTGTGTGGGCATGACCTTCTGAGAATTCTGAGAACTCCTGTATTTCCTCCTTGGAGGCAGAAGACACACACTCTCTCTTCTTACTCCCTGAGAGACGCTGTACTGTAAAGACACATGGCACTACACTGATAGACCCCATGCCCTGGAAACTGGAGCAGCCACATGGAGACCCCTGCCAGCACTGAGATGCTTACAACGCCACTGGATCCAAAGACTTTCTACCCACTGGTCTGTGATTGTCCTGCATTCGGTGCCATTGCATGGGTTTTGTGAGTCTAAAAATGAATTTATATATTTGTATCAGACTTTTGGGCTAAGATTGGACTTATGGACTTGATCTGGACTGGGCTTGGATTTTTTCTCAATATTCAATTTCTCTTGTATATAAACCTCTTTCTTATTCACAGATGAGTGTCTATGGATTGGTTTCTCTCGGCCCTCCAGACTAACACAGAGATTTATTTGTGCCTTTGGCAGCCTGGGTACTTTTAGTATTCTTTAATATAAAATTGTGCCAACACCACAATTCAAACACATCAATTCTTTGGTTTCCCTTATTCAATGTCCAAATCTCACATACATATAAAGCAATTGAAAACACCATGACTTGTGTCAAGCCCACCTTAATCCTCAAAGTAATATCCTTGCTTTTCAACACTCTAAAGAGATCATGCGCATCAGATTTACCTAATGAACTGCATCTTTTGATCTCTTGACTGCTACTTCCAAAGGCAATGATTGTGGATCTAAGAAAAACAAAATAATTGACAGCTTCAAACTTTTCTCCATTTATCATCATTCTACCTTTGTATTGGCTCAGTTGTGAGGATTTTTGGTCTTCTTTATATTGAATTGTAAATCATACTGATAGCTGTAATCCTTGATTTTCTTCAGCAAGTGCTTCAAATCCTCCACACTTTCAGTAAGCAAGGTCGTGTCATCTGCCTTTTGTAGCTGTTAATAAGCCTTCCTCTAATCCGGATGCTATATTCTTCTTATAAGCCAAATTCCCTGCTAATTTGCTCAGTTTACAGATTGAATAAGTATGGTTAGAGGATACAGCCTTTATGCACACCTTTTCTGATTGTAAACCATGTGGTATGCCCTTGTTTTGTTTGCACCACTGCCTCTTGATCTATGTACAGTTTCTGAATGAGCACAATACAGTCTACTGGAATTCCCATTTTTCTCAAAGCTATCAATATTTTCTTATGGTCCACAGAGTTGAATGCCTTGGCATAGTCAATAGAACACAAGTAAATATATTTTTTATATTTTCTGATTTAAGTCAAGATCCATCTAAATTCAGCAATGATAACCCTTGTTCCAAGTTCTCTTCAGACCATAGCCTGAATCTCTGGAGTCTCCATGCTGCAATTTTTTTTGCATGATCTTCAGCAAAATGTACTTGCATGTAATATTAGATATTTTTCTATAATTCCATTCCAAATTAAAATATGATTATTAGAAAATGTTCAAACAACCTACAGAAAGTAAGAAAAGAGAAACAAGAAATATGGCATAGAAACAAATTAAATAATGTAATGAAAGATTTAAGAATAAACATATCAATAATTACTTTAAATATAAATTATCTAAATGTCCTAAGTAAAAGGTGACAGTGATTGGCAGAATGGATTCAAAACACGATTCAGCAATTTTATTTTTTGTTTTGTTTTTAAAATCATTTTATTAGGGGCTCATACAACTCATCACAATCCATACACACATCAATTGTGTAAAGCACATTTGTACATTCATTGTCCTCATCATTCTCAAAACATTTTCTCTACACTTAAACCCCCGGCATTAGGTCCTCATTTTCCCCCTCCCTCCCCACTCTCCCCTCACTCATGAGCCCTTGATAGTTTATAAATTGTTATATTGTCATATCTTGCCCTGTCCGACGTCTCCCTTCACCCACTTTTCTGTTGTCTGTCCCCCAGGGAGGAGGTCACATACAGTCCCTTGTAATCGGTTCCCTCTTTCCTACCCACTCTCCCTCTACCCTCCCTGTTTCGCCACTCACACCACTGGTCCTATAGGGCTCACCCGCCCTGGATTCCCTGTATTTTCAGTTCCTATCTGTACCAGTGTACATCCTCTGGTCTAGCCAGACTTACAAGGTCGAATTCGAGTCATGGTAGTGGAAGCGAGGAGGAAAAATTTAGGAACTAGAGGAAAGTTGTATTTTCCACCGTTGTTACATCGCACCCTGACTGGCTCATCTCCTCCCCGAGACCCCTCTGCAAGGGGATCTCCAGTGCAATTTTATGTATATAAGGAATTATCTTGGCATTCAGTGAAATACATTGGTTCAATTTTAAAAGATGAAAAAGATATACCATAAGAACATTGATCAAAAGAAAGAAATGCCTTTTTCCCCATCTTTGTTTTTGATGTGAGTTGGAAAGAGGTTTATTGGCACATAATCCACATATTATATAATTCAATAAATTCAATAGTTCAGTCTTATCAAGAAAAGTCTTATAATCATTACTACAATAAATTTTAGAAAATGTTTTTCTTTCTTGTAGTCATTGTTATTAGCTTCCCATTTCCTCCCAGCCTTCCCTTTCCCATATCCCCAAGAAAGCATTAATCTAGTTACTCTCTCTATATATTTACCTGTCCTGGATTTTGTAAACATAAAAAGACATACCCCACACCCCAACAACAAAAAGAAAAATAGAGAAAAACTTCAATCAGAAAGAAAGCAGAACATGCTAAAAAAATAAGACAAAATTAAAATGGGTCAAAAGGGCGAACAAATCATAAAGTGTTAAATTTAACCTAACTGCATATGTGATAATCCACTGGGAAAGTAAGTTTTGGAGCAAAAACATTACTAGAGAAATGCGGACAGTGCATCAAGATGAAAGATCCATCATCAGGCACCTAACAATCTCAGATGTGTACACACCTAACAACAGAGCCTCACAATATATGAAAATATTATGTAGCTGGAAGAAAAATGAGGGCAAAATCCATAATTATACATGGAACAATTAACACTCTAATATCAGCAATTTATAGAACCTGAAGAAAGTAAGGACACAGAACTAAATAATCAATCAACCGTAATTAATTAATTTATATCTACATTGAAAGAATGTTTTTTAGAGTGCATGCAACATTCACAAAGATAGACCATATTTTAGATTCTAACATAAACCTTACATAATAGAAATGAATTAAATAATATAGACCATGATCTCTGACTATACTGGAGTCAGACTAGAAATTAATAATAAAAGGACATAGGAGACATTTCTAAACATTTAAAAATTAAACAATATGGTTTAAGCAATCCACGAGTTAAGAAGAAAATCTCAGAGAATTTTTTTAAAAATGAAAATACAATATATTTTCATATATTTTGAACATGTTATTATAAAAGACCAGTCCCTGGAGTAGAGCATCATACTTTATGAAGTGCAGGCTCCATGATGTAGTGGAAGACCCTCTATTAAATGGATTGACAAAGTGGGTGTAACAATGGGCTCAAACACAGCAACAATTGTGCAGATTTCTCAGCATTTGGCAGTGTTTCATCTGTCATACATAAGACTGAAATTAGTCAGAGCTAACTCAACTTCACCTAAAATTATGAATCAGAATCCACTGCACAGCACAATAATGCCAGCAATGTTTATAGGAGCAGATCATCTGGTCTTCTGGTGTGTAGAGCCACCTACCTTTTGGATAACAGCTGAAAGCATAACCATTGTGCCACCTCGGCTCTTTCAGTTAGATTAAAGTTTATTTTATAAAGTATAGTTATTCAGATGTATATTCCTCTGTGAAAATAAGAGAGATACAGTACATATTGTAAGTTAACTTACCGCATTCAGCTGACATTACCACCTCCATGACAATTATATGTAATTTTCATTAAATGGAAAAGAAAACAATTAGTTTTTATTAAATTTTGGTAAGTAATAAATGTCATGTTCACTACTTTGTCTTAAGCACATCTCTCCTTGTCCTTCACTTTTCTTATTATTAAAATGCATACCTTATTAGTGTTACTTACCAAAGCTGTGTAGTCAACTCAATATTTATCTCATTATTCAACACTTCTGACATTTATTGCTGCTATTTAATCCTTAATATGTTAAAGTTTTATTACTATGTACCTCAGTACATACACATAGTAGTAAAACTTCAATACATCAAGGATTAAAATAAAATGTTAAAATCATTCTATATAAATTAAGGGATTATCCCCCCAAAAGGAAAGTTATATAAACAGCAGGCTTCTTTTGAGCAACAGTATAAAATTGTTATGAGTAGGAATCAGCTCGATGGCAATGGCTTTTGTACTATATGCCTAGTTGTTATTTATTTCTTTAACATGTTCAATATGTTATGCTTTTCTAATTTACTGATCCATGTGAGTCTTCAGTTGAAGAGAATTTTCAGTTACTCCCTTTATTGTCTGCTCCTGGTACTCCCATTTAGAATGTGTTAGTCTTTCCATCTCTTCCTCATTTTTTCTAAGCTCTTATTTTAAACAATAATTTTATTTCTACTGGCTCTTAGTGACTTCCTTAATGCTAACTTGAAATCAACATCTAAATCACTTGGGAGGTAACAGAGGTTCAATCTATTAAAATGATCAAATTAGTAACCATATTTTACTATTCGTGGTGTTTTAATTATTTGTTAGGAAGGTTGGGTGATGAATTGGTTAATTTTCTCAGTAGAGATAGAGATCTACTCAGACATACATGGGTGGCCATGAGTCAGAATCAACACAACAGCATCTAGTATTTCCCTATTGACTCTTAAAGCTACCCAGAAGACATTTTCAGGTATAAAATGACTTGAAATATATATTCTTTCATTGTTCCTCTTTATTTAAAAGGCTAAACTGTACTTTTTTTGCTAAAAAATCAATAAATCTTGATAAAAGGAAGTTATAATAAAAATGACAGATAATAAACATTGAAAGAAGCTATATAGATTTAAGTCTAAAGATAAATGTTTAATTTTCTTACAATATAAATATGAAAATATTTTCTTAAAATAAATATTTTATTTAAAATAATCATTTAGGAGAAGGAATGTCTAGACAATGAAAAGCATAGGAAATTGACATGACAACAGGTGTTGAAATGATTCAATATACTCTACATGTTATCTGATCTGAGTGGTCTCTAGATAAAAAGCATAAGTGGCCATCCCCAAATTACCACCTTTTTTTTGAGGTATTTGCTCAACTCTTTGACATATGTATATTTTGTATTTAATATAACACAAAAGGGGAAAAAGGAGTTTTATCCTGATTTAGTTAGTTTATATGTCTTATATGTACTAATGACATGGAGTGATAACCTTTCAGAAATCTAAAAAATAATTTTATCTTGTGTCTTTCAAATGGATATACTATGGTCAAGACTCTTTTTACTACCTGTATCTGCTTATTGAGAAATTGAGGTTAAAGGAAAATGTGGGGTTGGTGAGAATACTATTTGTAAGGTAATTTAAGAAGTGCAACTATACTCTGAAAACTCATCATTAATTTGACAAAAGATTAAGTAATGTGCTATGTACATAGTATTTGACGGGCACTTGACAATATTAAAGTGAAAAAGAGAGAAGTGGCTTCGGTCTTATGGAATTTGTATTTTAGTGACTAAAATAGGAAAAAATACATACTTCTGCAGTAAATTGCATGGGAGGCCATATGTGACCTTTTCTGGCTTTCCTATTGGCAAGAAGCAGGGGTCAAAACTGCTTCCATGCTCCATCCTTCTTTATCTACTGTGACACAAAACATTCCTCCAAGGACACTCTACTTCTATTCTGGATTTGACAAATCGCTACAATGGCCACATAATATTCAAAGACAATACTCACAATTGTGGGTATTTGTTAGGGAAGTTAATAGTTTACCACATGTCAGAATACATAAACAGTAAGGATTCAGTCACTTGTACACCTCTCGTCAGCCAACAACCAAGTCTCTCTGGGATCCTTAGCCTCTCAGCCATCTGATCCCTTGGCCTCTGCGTTTGTGGACCAGTAAATCTGTTTTTTGCTCTAACTCATAGTCTCAGCATTGTTCCTCTTTCTATGTCCCATAGTTTCTGTGCCACAGTCTCTGGTATTTCTGATCTCTCCCTCTGTCACTTCAAACAGGGATCAGGAATGTGGTCTTCTTATGGCCCTCAACTTTCTTTCTCAGTACAAGATGGCTCTTATATGGAGGACATGACTTTGATGGAGGTGTGTGTGTGTGTGTGTGCGTGTGTGTGTTTTGTCTTTTAGTAATATCTCCAGCAAAACAAAGATGATGGTCTAAGCCACACCCTCCAGTAAAGGAGAGTCTGAAGATACATACCACCTTAATCCTGTAAATCCAAAGAACTCCCTCCAAAATGTGATTATATCCATAGGCATAGAGGCCAGTATTACATCACAAAAGGAATTATGGTTAGAAAATTCATATTAGTTGACTACATCTCAACTCTCAAACTAAAATATTCGATTACAATTTACTGGTACTCTGGTGATAAAATGTAAGGAGTTTATAGAGTGACAAACAGGGATTTCACCATACACTGAGACATGAAAATGCATTGAAAGAAACAAAATTCCAAGCAGAGAAAAGAGAAAGGAGGGGACGTAGATGTGGAATAATAGAATTCACTGAAGAAACTAAAAGAAAGTCAATAAGGCTAGAATTCAGAGAGTGGAGGAAGAATAGTTTGAAACTGACTATGAGGGCCATGTTAAGCATTTTAGTCTACAACATAGAACAATGACGGAATAACTATAGGTTTCTAAGAAAGTGGACAAAATGGGCAAAATGCATTTATCAAAGGTCATTCTGAGTAGAAAATGATAGTTTGGTAGGAAATGAGTCAGGAAAGAGTTCCAGCACTTCCAATAAAGGGTATGGCACTGAAATGGATTTAAAGGATATTTAGATGCAAAATTGAGAAGATTTTGTTGCTGTGGAATATGAGCAAATAGGCAGGAGTCAAGGGTGACTCTGAGGTTTCCTGCTGGTATAACTGAATATATGAAAATTTGAGGACATGATAGTTTGTTCAGTTTTATGAATATTAAATTAGAACAATGTGACATATACTATTAAAAAATTGTAAGTACATGTCTGTATGTTATTTTCATACTTCACAGTGCCCTTAAAAAGGGTCTTTTGTGACATTAAGAGTTAGACATTCAGTTGCTATCCACAAGGATGCCTATTTAAAACAACTAGTCACTCTGCAGGAGAAAGAAGAGTCTGTCTGCTCCTGTAAAGATTTGCAGTCTCAGGAGTCAATCCAGGCAGGTTTCAAGTCTGTAAATCAGATGTTAACCTGGAGGGTATTCCTGACTCTTGGAACTTAGGGGATTGATCCAAGCTTTAATTGAATAAGAAACCACATCCATAATTAATATATATGCAGCAAGTCAAAGACAATCAAGTTATTACAGACATGAAGAGAAAAATAGCTTACCAAAAATATTACTTACAGTAAGAGACTTCAATAGATTAATACAGAAATAAATGAATCACAAAATTTAAAATCAGCAACACAAGGAGATGGTTCTTCAAAAAGATTTTTAAAATTGATAAACCAACAGAAATTTAACAAAAGAACAAGAAAAATCAAATTCTCCAAGAAATGAAATGAATAACTTTACAACAGAATCAATTGAAATAAAAATAATCACACAGTATTTTGAAAAAGTATATTCTGACAAATTTGGAAACCTGGAATAAATAGATAAATTTCTAAAATGCATTATTTACCTAAGCTACCATAGACTGATGGCGAAAATCTCAACGAGTCTATAACACAAAGAGAAATAGATCTGGTCACACACACAAAAAAACCCTCCCAACATCAAAAATTCTGGGATTCAATGGTTTCGCTGGGGAATTCTAAAAGACATTTAGCGAAGAGATAATACCAATTCTACATAAATGATTATGCAATATACAAATGAACCATATACTACCAGACACATTTTATGAAACAAATCTTACTTTGTTAACTAAGGCAAGAAAAGATATCACCAAAATAGTAAATAATAGATGAATATCTGTGGTGAATATAGATGCCAAGCTTTCAATAAAATCCCAGTCAACAGAATTCAGATCACCATCAAGAAAACAATATATCACAATCAAGTGGAATCCATACCAAATATGCAAGGATGGTTTAATATTAGACAAGCAATCAATGAAATTCACTGAGTAAACAAAATAGAGAATCATACAATTATATTAATCAATGCAGAAAAGGAATTTGATAAAATTCAACAATGATTCCTGAAAAAAAAAACACTCAATAAAATATGAGTAGAAGGGAAATTCTTCAACATAATAAAGGCCATTATATGAAAAGAGTGGACAGTATCTCACTTACTGAAGAAAAATTGAATACATTCCTTCTTCAAATGGGAATCAGACTGGATTGCCCTTTATCAGCACTTTTATTTAATACAATCCTGGAAGTTTTAGCTAGAGCTACAAGACATCAAAAAGATCTTAAAGGCATCCACATAGACACAGAAGAAATACAACTCTCTATTATCAGACAGTAACCTTATATAGAGAAAACTCCAAAGATTCCATTTGAAAATTGCTGGAACTAATTGAAAATTTGTGTAGCATTGCAGGCTATAAGAGCAACATACAGAAAATTAATTGGATACTTGTATATTAAAGAAGATGACACTGAAAAAAGATATCAAAATAACAATACCATTTACAAAAACTATACAAAGATAAAATGTTTAGGAATTAATCTTACCAGGGAAACAGAAGGCTTATAAAATAAAAACTATAAAACACTTCTACAAGAAACCAAAAAGGGCTTACACAAATGGAATAAGCTGTCATGTTCTTGGATAAGTAGAACTAAACATTGTGAAAATATAATATTGCATAAAACACTCTAATAATTCAATGAAATTCTGATCCAAATTCCACCACAATTCTTCAAATAAATGGAAAGATTAATCACTAACTTTATATGGAAAAGAAAGAAACCCAAGATAAGTAAAGCACTACTAAAAATAAAAGCAAAGTAGGAGGCCTTTCACTCCCAGACTATAAAACCTATTATATGACTACAGTAATCAAAATATCTTGGTACTGTTACAATGAAAAATATGAAGACAAATGGATTAGAATTGAGAAGCCAGAAATACAGCGAAGCTTCTATAGACACCTAATTTCTGATAAAGGAATATAGCCGATTAAGTAGGGGAAGAGATATCCTTTTAAATAAATATTGTGGGAAAATTGTATCTTCCACTACAAAATAATGAAAAAAAGACCATACCTCACACTACATACAAAAATAAACTCAAGGAGGGCAGTAAGTGTATGATAATTCTGAGCCGCCATTTATTGGGCACCCCTGAAGCAAGAGATTTAAGCCATAGCCTGTGTCCTTGTGCTAACTTCCATTTGCTTCTCACACTAGGGAGGTTTTGCCTAAAGTCCAAGGGCTACAGTTGAGTTTGAGGTAAAACATAGTTCACTTAGTTGGGTTTGCATATCAAGTCCTTCTGGTGTGGGTATGATGGATGATATGTGCCTTGAAAAATCAGAGTCTAAAGCACCAGTAGTTGGTGGCACAAGGACTGATTCACAAAGGGCTGTACAAAACTAAACTCAAAGTGTCCTATTAGAAACTAAGTACCAGGCATATTCTCCTCTTCTGGCTGCCTTCAAGTCAATGCTGATTCATAGCAACCTCCTATGAGTTTCTGAGACTGTTTATGGGAATAGAAAGCTTAGCCTCTCTCCCCTTACATATTGTTTATCATTTTCCCCAATGGGAGGTTGCTTTTCCCCATTTACCTATCAACAGAAATGTAGTCAGTTGCCTTCTCCAAGACATACATGCCTTGCTCCCCACATCTTGACTTTAATTTCCAGTAAGGCTTCCTTATCACTCTGATAAGAATATCTGTTAGATTCAGGCAATCTTAGCACAATTTTGTATGGTAACAACTGAATGATCTTCTCCCTCTCCCCACATCTTGAAAAATTGACCATAGCTGAGTTGAGAATACTTCTGTCAAAGTGGTTTTTAAGATGTATATATAGAGATGGTGATATATGTTATTATTTTTTAAATAATTTTATTGGGGGCTTATACTGCTCTTCTCACAATCATACATACATCTGTTATATCAAACACATTGGTATGTATGTAGCCATCATCATTTTCAAAACATTGTCTTTCTACTTCAGCCCTTGGTATAAGCTCCTCATTCCCCCCCCCCTCCTCCCCTCCCCTCCCTCATGAACCCTTGATAATTTATAAATTATTATCATTTTGTCATGTCTTATACTGACCAATGTCTCCCTTCACCCACTTTTCTGTTGTCCATTCCCCTGGGAAGGGATAATAAATAGATCATTGTGATCAGTTCCTCGTTTCTCTCCCCACCATTCACTTACCCTCCTGGTATCACTACTCTCATTATTGGTCCCAAAGATTTATCTGTCCTGGATTACCTGTGCTTCCAGCTCGTATCTGTACCAGTGTGCTAGTGGGGGAACTAATCCACCCAAGGGGAGGATGTTGTTTATATCTCCACAGGAGAGGAAGAGAGGGACCAAACTTCAACCCAGTGCGCCAAGACATGAATGCTACATACCAGCATGAAGCAGGGAAACAATAGAGAGTTTTGCAGGCCAGCCTCAATCCCTATTATGCGGACCCCCCAACCCCTGGAGAATTCACTTCAAAGGACAGCACTGAAGCTACAGATCAGGGAGCGGGTTATATCTGATCAAAGCCCACAAGAGCATCAAAGAGGGAAGGAAAGAGTGGAACACATCCTTGGCCGACCAAGCCCCAAGGACAATAGTCCTGCTTAGAGCAGCCAATGCACAGAGAGGACCAAAAGGCCAGCCCCACAACGAGACACAACATCCCTCACTGACCCATAGCTCTATGAACAACACTGGAGGCACAGTGTAGGAATTGTACCCAATCTGACCACACCACATGAGGCGAAACATAAGGGCATGCAACATGGCAGCAAGGGGAGCAAAGCAATGAAGTCCCTGGGGAATACCAAAAATAGACTGTGAGGGGAGAGCATGGCACTCCATTGGATTCCACAGGAAAACCCTCCTAATGGTCAACAAACAGACCTGGAACTATTTATAGGATTTTCTTTTTTTGTCATTGGGTTTGTTGTTGTTTGTCTTCTTTTATTGTTCTGATTTGCTCTGTCTTGTTTTTGTACTTATTATTGCCTCTGCATGTCTATCTAGATAAGATAGGCAGGATAAAAAAATTCAGAGGAGAAAACATCAGGACCGACAGTTCTGGGGGGACATGGGAGAGGGGAGTGGGGAGTGGGGAAGGGAGGGGCGTGTCAACCAACCCAGGGACATGGGAACAGCAAGTGATCTAAAATTATGGCGATGAGGGTACAGGATGCCTAGTGGGGCTTGATCAAGGGCAATGTAGCCGAGAGGAATTACTGAAACCTGAATGAAGGTCGAACATGACAGTGGAACAAGAGGAAAGTAAAAGGAAATAGAGTAAAGAACTATGAGGTAAAGGACATTTATAGAGGTCTAAGCACAGGCATATACACATGTAAATATATTTCTTTCTATATAATGATAGGGAAATAGATCTATGTATCTATACTTATTGTTAAGTATCAAGGTAGCAGACAGACATTAGAACTCTACTCAAGTACCCCCTCAATTCAAGAACACTTTGTTCTAATAACCTGGCATTCTGTGATACTCTTCTTCCCAACACAATCACTGAAGACAAAATAGGTGCATAAGCAGATGTGGTGAAGAAAACTGATGGTGTCTAGCTATCAAGATATATAGTATCTGGTATCTAAAAGGCTTGAAGATAAACAAGCGACGACCTAGCTGAGAAGCAACAAAGTTCATATGGAAGAAGCACACCAGTCTGTGTGATCATGAGGTGTTGATGGGATCAGGCATCAAAGACCCAGAACAAAAAAAAAATCATAACAATATGAATGTGGGGGAGTATGGTGTGGAGACCCAAAGCCCATCTGTAGGTAATTGGACACTCCCTTAAAGAAGGGTAACAAGGAAGAGATGAGCCACTTAGGGTGCAGTATAGCACCAATGAAATATACAACTTTCCTCTAGTTCTAGTTCCCTCCCCCAATATCATGACTCCAATTCTACCTTACATATCTAGTGACATATGTTTAATTGACAGTATACAGTCTATCTACTTCATTACTTAGTAAACTCGATTCAAATATTACATGCACTGGAACAGGGGCCTGCCTTCATTTTGATGTTAATATATTAGTAGTGAACTAATACAATATTTGTCATTTTGTATAGTAGTTTCAGTCGTAAACTCATACAATATTTGTCATTTTGTGGTTGGCAAACTTCACTCAGCATAATGGTTCCCAGATGGTATCAGAGTTTAAATTGTGAACATCTGGTTTTGATGACAGTGGAAGGCCCAGTTCCTTTTGCAAAGTCCACACATGCATTAGCCTCCAGTGAATGCTCTCTGATAATAGTAGAGGGATATGACTAGACTTGTTATCAGAGAAGAGAGCATTGTGAAGTCAATTATGGCAAACGTGTTACTATTGTTTTTAGGTGCCATCAAGTTGGTTCTGATCCATGTTGATCTTATACACAAGAGAGCCAAACACTGGCCAGGTCTACAGCATCTTCACAATTGTTCCTATGCTTGAGCCCATTTTTGCACCAATGGTGTCTTTCCATCTCCTTGAAGACCTTCCTATTTTTCACTGCTCATATACTTTGCCAGACAGGATGCCTTCCAGGGCCTGTTTTTTCCTGACAACATGTCCAAAGTATATAAGACAAAGTCTTGCCCTCATTGTGTTTAAGGAGCATTTTGACTGTACCTCTTCCAAGAAAGATTTCTTGGCTGTTTTATCGGTCCACTTACCTTCAATATTCTTATTCAGCACCATATTTCAAGTGCATCCCTTATTCTGTGGCCTTATTTATTCAATGTGCAACTTTCACATACATATAAGTCTAGTGAAAATACCATGTCTCTGATCAAGTCCACCTTTGATCAAGTCCTCAATGTAACAAAGTCCTCCTTGTTTCTCAACCCTCTAAAGAGGTCTTGTGCTTCATATTTTCCCCAAACAATGAGTTTTTTTTGCCTCTTGAAGGCTACTTCCATGAGCATTGGTTATGGACCCAACCATGACCAAATCATTGACAATTTCAACCTTTTCTCCATGAATTATGATGCTAAATTATGTATAAAATGGGAAGAGATTGGAATGCGCATATATTGTTGATAGGGCTGCAGAATTGTGAAAACACTATGGAGATTAGTATGGAGCTTCTTTAAACAATTGCGAATACAATTACCTGGTGATCCCGCAACCTCCTTACTAGGTATATACCTTAAATAAATAAAGAAAACAACATGAACAGGCATATGCACACCTATGTCTATTTCAGCAATTTACATAATAGCAAAAAGATGGATACTTCTAAAAACTCTGACTATAAAGGAATGGATAAATAAATTCTGGTATATTCATACAATGGAATATTACACAACAATAGAAAACAATGATAGGAAATTATAGAGAAAGGGAAGTTGGGAAGGAAAAGAGAAAACCACATATATGGGAGGGTAAATTGGATATTATTACTTATTTCATTTATTGAGATGTACAAGTGCATATAATATGCTTCTTTAACCACCAAAACAAATGTTTAAAAAGAGATAGGAACTGAAAATACAGGGAATCCAGGACGGATGAGCCCTATAGGACCAGTGGTGTAAGTGGCAAAACAGGGAGGGTAAAGGGAGGATGGGTAGGAAAGAGGGAACCAATTACATGGAACTGTGTGTGACCTCTCTGTGGGGAAAAAAAACCGAAAAGTGGGTGAAGGGAGACGTCGGACAGGGCAAGATATGACAAAATACCCATTTATAAACTATCAAGGGCTCATGAGGGAGGGGGGAGCGGGGAGGGAGGGGAAAAATGAGGACCTAATGTCGGGGGTTTAAGTGGAGAGAAAATGTTTTGAGAAACGATGTACAAATGCGCTTTACACAATTGATGTGTGTATGGATTGGGATAACAGTTGTATGAGCCCCTAATAAAATGTTAAAAAAAATTTTAGTTATAAAGAAGAAAAAAAAGAGAGTTTAGACTCACAGCCTTAAAAACTTTCCAGATTGCTTACCCCTTAGATTTAAATATTGTATTAAGAAGCTGAAAAAAAGGAGGAAAATAAAACTGAAGTTGATTTGGTGTCATTAGTGACAGACAAGTTCATTTCAAACATAAGGAAGGAAGGAAGGAAAGAAGGAAGGAAGGAAGGAAGGAAGGAAGGAAGGAAGGAAGGAAGGAACTTTAGGAGTAGAATTAGGCAAATCCAAATCTAGGTGGGTTCCAAGTCCATGCTTCATGTGTTAACCTGAGGAGTCTCCTGATTCTTGTAGTTTAGGTGATGATTAATCTAAGATCAGCAGGAAGATCAAGGAGTGTTGGCTGCAGAGACAGATGAATCCAAGGTCAGCAGGTCAGGCTTGTGACTGGAGAGGTGAATGAATTCAAGGTCAGCAAATCAGATTACAGGACACTGATAGTTCCCCGGTCAAAAGGCAGTGTGGAAGGGCATTAGCTCAAGACCAAAGAATTTATAAGCCAGATGCAGGATCCAGAACAAGCAAAAAGAAAATGATTTTGTTGTTGTTGTTTTTTTAACAGTGTGTGCTTATACTGGGAACCGTGTGGCAAGACGGTTATGTGACAGGGCTGTGATCTGCTTAGTCGGTAGTTTGAAACCACCAGCAGCCCTGCTGGAGAAAGACTGGGCTTTCTACTTCCATAAACAGTTACAGTCTTGAAAACACACAGGGGGTCGATATGAGTCAGCAATGTCTCCATGGGAGTGAGTTTGGTTTGGTTTTCTACTTATATTGGAAGCAGGTCACAGCTTGAAGGAAATATTCTTTCAATGACCTTAGGGCTGTGGCCTGAGTAAGGGTGTTGCATTCCACCCTAATTTGCTTACAACTGATTGTAGATCCCATTAAGGGTTGATTTCATTGTATTAGGTTGGGTCATGGGAAATGACTAGGTGATTACGTACTGCCAAACGACTGAGAATCAGCACCCAGTCAAGTTGACACAAAATCTAACTATAACTGTATGCTTAAGTGGATTTATTTTCTAATTTAAAAAAAATAGTTATGCACCAATTTAAAAAGCATCATAGTATTGGATGGCTCCAGGAAATGACTCCACTTCCTCGTCCCCTTTTCTGCTAGTACCTTCTGAAGGATTGTCACATGCATACTCTCACAACATTTGTGTTAATCCAAAATTCTTGAACTGATTATTCTAGTCATACATCAGAAAGAATCACCTAAAATTAATAGTAGAGTAAACGCTGTCCCATTGCCTTATCGACTGTTTATTTGCTTATAATATTTCCTACCTGGATTATCTCCTTTCCTGTTGTTTTAATGAAAATTTTGACATGTTCACCAATTCTGAAAATGCCTTTTCCCACAGCCAACTCACTTTAACATTCATATCGCATGAAGAAAACAAATGAACAGGGCATAGACATATCGCATGTATTGATGAATATTTATTTAATCTCAATGAATAGCTGGTCTCGTCATCATCAAGCAGAAAGAAAAATCACTGTGGAGCAAAACAAATTGTATAGATGTTGACTAGAATACAGAATTTTCCCATGCATGTTCAAAGACAAATGTGTTAGCACTTTCCTTGGCCTAAAACAGGTAACACCACCTATCTTAGGATGCCAGCAGTATTGCTGAAAACACCTACAGACCGGGGGAGTCACATGAATCACATTTGTGCATAACAAGCTGGCAAACTGTGAAATGCAAAGGCAGAAACGTGCTTGCTGAGTGCTCACTTGGCTTGGTACTGTACTTCAGAAATGTTTTTCTAACACACTTGATTCTTTGATTGCTGATGCAGCATCCTCTAGTCCTTCAAAAAGCGATGTGCAGTTAAAATAAGGAAGATATATTTTCAGAAAATTGAACACTTGGTGTTATGTTTTTCTATTTCCAAGAAGTAGCTTTAAGAAAAGCTGAAGCGGATGGGGGCAGAGGGTTGTGGAGATTTTGGAGAGCTGGGAATATTATTTAGTATGAGGTAGAATCAAATTTGTGTTCCCAAATGGTTCTTGTACATCAAAGCATTTCTCATAATGAAAAGTGTGTATTGAATAGAAAATATTGACCTTAAACGACTTAATCAGAATATAATTGTTGTCAATGTAACTTTAAATGGCTAACATTGTTAGTTGTTCTCCTTCATTCATGTTCATTTTAAAATATGCTATTAAAGGTTCATTTGGCATGCCTTTTTCTAATTTTTGAAAGTTAAGCAGTTTTATGAAGATTAGTTACATTTTTTTTATCTGCAGATGAAAATCCAAGCATGTTGTTGTGAGGTGCCATTTTTTTTGCTTCTGACCCATAGTAACCCTATGCACAACAGAAAGAAACACTGACCGGTCTTGTGCCATCCTCACAATTGTTCCTATGCTTGAGCCCATTGTTGTAGCCACTGACACGATCTATCTCAATGAGGGCTTTCTTTTCTTTTTCTTTTTTTCCCCACTGATCCTCTACTTTACCAAGCATGCTGTCCTTCTCCAAGGTCTCTCCTGACAACATGCCCAAAGTATATAAAGCAAAGGCTTTCCATCCTTGCTCGTAAGGAGCACTCTGGCCATACTTTTTACGAGACAGATTTGTTTGTCCTTCTGGCAGTCCACTGTGCTTTCAATATTCTTCACCAACAACATAATTTAGATGCAACAATTCCCCTTCGGTCTTCCTTATTCAACATCCAACTTTTACAGGCATATTATGCAATTGAAAATATGACCTGGGTCAGGTGCACCTCAGTACTCAGAGTAACATCCTTTTCGACACTCTTTTCAACAAGAGGTCTTTTGCAGCAGATTCACTCAATGTTTGGATTTTCATATTTTCCTTTCTTTTTCTGCAGCTGAAAATACAACTATGGAGGAGAATGGGCAGAGAGCCTTTAACATTGATTTTTGTATTCTGACAATTGTCAGTTGACTTGCAGTTATAAAGGCTTACACTTTTTAGATGACCATGGAAACATTTTTCTCACACAATGCCTTCCCCATCTACTCTGCCTCCATATGCCTTCCCATTATCCCCTCTACCACTCCCTTACCAGTATTCTACATCAATGTTTCCTGAAGTTCCCTTTATCCCCTCTACCACTCCCTTACAAGTATTCTACATCAATGTTTCCTGAAGTAGGTGATACCATCCCCTTGGGGGCACTGGAGTGACCCAGGGGACTCTAAAAGCAGATACCTATACTTTAGGATTAAGGGTTATAGTTTTAAAAAATGAAGCAGGTTATTTTTTAAAAAGGCTAAATGGTTTAAAGAATTCTTCCAGTGAATGGCTTGTTGCATTTCCCAGTAGCTGTTATCAGTTACCCACAATTCTCAAAATGATCTGTTCAAATCTCACCTACAGATTAACAAGAGAGAAACCGGGATAATTCTACATTTTCTAACATGATCTCTTCAACTTTGAGGTTTTTCTCACACATGGTCTAGTCAAGGGTGAATTTAACTTGTGTATTCACACAGTAATCCATTTATTCAGCTGAGTTTGTTCCTAGCAGTATTCTGGAACATACTTGCTTTTACCAATGAGCATCTGAAGAGAACTTTAGAATGTTATTTTAAGGAAAATGGCATTTCAATCATCATTCTCAGCTAGGAGGCTGCAAAATACAGAAAGAAAGTCATTTTGTGATGGTTGGGATGAAACTATTTTTCACTTTCCTTCTCTTGTCTGTGACAGACACACGAACTTCCATGTTCTTTCTTTTTCTTTGGGGGAGTACTATTTTGTCCAGTCATTTTTGTTTACAATTGAAACTCTGGGAATTTAAAATTAACATCCTTGTCTGTGAGCTTTTTATAAACTCCAGAAAAAATTTCAACCTTGTGTTCTACATTGCTCTGCTGTACTTTGTCCAAATGAACCTTTATAAGGCTGTTGCCCTCCAGCTATACATTAATTCTCTTGCCCACAGTTTCACTTGGGAAGACCAAGTCTTTGAGGATTGCATCGTGCACCAGCTGTCAGAGTGGGACCCAGGGGATGCTTTTATTTATAATTTGTATGGCTTTCCTGGGTTGGTTTAGGCAGAATTCTCCTCTGAACAATAAAGACAACATGCTTTCCACTGAAGTTTTTCTCTAGTTCACATAACATAGTAGCCAACTTGCATTTTCTGGAAAGCTTTCATTTGATAGACAGGAACAAAGATTAAGATAGTAGGATTTATATAATTCTGACCACCACCGACATCGATTTCCTTGGCTGCCATTATATTCAGCTCCCTTCACTGTGCCTTTAGGTTCGAGTATGTCTCCAGCTCAAGAAGAGCCTGAGAAATGCCAGACTCGAATATAACTGCCTTTTTGCCATTGGACTTGAATTGAACATGACCTTTTTTCATGACCTTTTTTTTCTTTTCTTTTGCCGAGCACCTACCTGGGAAGAGCCCTCATTCTTTCTTTAATCTGTGAATCGCATTCTACACATGGCTTTTACCTTACTACTCTCATGACCTCATAATTTCCCCTCTCACCTAATTCTATTTCTTATGTTGCCTCAGCTTACCTAGTCAAGTCTCAGTTTACCAGAGAAGCCTTCCTAGGCCTTCTTATTTAATGCTATTGATTATCTCAACTCCTTTTCCTGCCTTCACATACTTCCATAATAATAACCACAGGTTATTATTTCATACAAACAAAAAAATTATAACTCACTCCTGTCATGTCAATGCCAACTTATAGTGACTGTATAGAACAGACAGAAGTGCCTCTGACTTTCAGGGCCAATAACTGTTTACAAGAGTAAAAAGCCCTATATTTCACCTGCAGAGTGGCTGGTGTTGCAAACTACCAACCTTGAAGATTGTAACCCAATGTGTAGCCACTATGCCACTAGGATGTCCATTATTTCATAAAGTTAATACCTAAATGGGAACAATAAAAGAGGTAGACAAAACTAGATTGATTTATAAGAATTTTAATGAAAATATTAAATAATACCTGACCAATAAAACTATTATTTGAAACATTTCCATATTACTTATTAGTTGGTATCCTCACTTGCAATAGCCTTGTCTGTTAGCTGTGTGATTTATTCTTAACCATCTTCTCACTGTAGGAGTAGGATCCCATTAATTTACAGGTAGGTCAATTAGACCATAGTCATTGTGTTTGATATATTAGAAACAGTTAGATGACTTCATTTGCTCATCTCCTTTCAACTTCTGGCTGAAGTTACAACAGTTGTTCTGAAAATATTTTTTAGCTCTTTGAACACTTCAGAAATTTTACAATTCACTCATAATTTTGTGTGGGAATTTGACAAAATGCTAATATTTTAATATATTGTGCTAATTTGGGCATACCACAAAGGTGAAAGGAATGACAGTGAGTCACCTTCTGGTTGTTTGGCATTTGTTCTCTTTACATTATATGTTTGTTTACTGAAGTAACAAATGCAAAAGAATAAAATTTTATTTCATCAAAACTATAAGGAGTTTTATGAAATAAATAAATATTACAAGCATAATTACATCTAATTTTTATACCTATAGACTGAAAGAACAATGCTATGGGTGTTTAGAATGCACTGTTGCATAGGTGAACATTTTTTAAGAGTTATTTGTGATTTCCCCAATGAGTGGCAACCCAGTCACCCACCTTAGAGATAATCCTGATTACACATGCCATTTTAACAACCAGTTCCTTGAACTTAACAAAAATGTTAGGTATAGAAACTGGTGTGAACCAGCTGAATCCCACCACTACATATGACCCTCTAACATCTTTAACTTAATCTTACTTCAACTTTCAGGCAGCATAGTCTACTTTCTATACAGCAATAATTGAAGTTATACATTGACTTATAGTTTTGTCAATGAGATCATGAACACTGAAGAGTCTTTCCAAATATGTACTAGTCAGTGAGCTAAGTGTTGAAATACTGACAGATTCAGCCAGCCTTGATTGTGGTTATTGTGTTGTTTCAGACCACCTCTACACAGTAATGGGTCTCCTGTCATTCCTTTTTGGTGCCATTAGATTTGCTGTCGGCCACAGCAGTAACAGACAGCTCTGGAGCAGATGTTTCTGAAGTATCATTGATAACAGTGTCACAAAGATTGTGTGAAGTCAAAGGCTAACAAGCTTGACTGATGAGGAGGAGGTTTGGGCAGCTGATATATTGCCTCAGCAAGAAGTTTTATACTTCTATGCCTCAAATGCTTCTGGAAGCATCCAGTCCCTTTTAAACAGAAGTCACAACTGTGTGGCAATACCTGGTCTCTTATTTTTACCACTTAGGCTTCATTCATCATTCTCCAATTTAGCTATCTGTACATTATTCCAATTCTCTGCTGTGAAATGGGTGTCTTCCTCCATTCTCTTCATTAAATTTGCTTCTCAGCACCTGTGGTTTATGATTCAGAAATCTGACTTAAATATCACCTGCCTGGGTTCTTTTTGCCATTCTTTGTTTCCAAGTTAGACTACTAGAATTATTTTTAAATGGAACTCTTTAAATTTAAAGAATATCAAAATCCTGCCTTTTCTCCACAAAAAATCTCTCACATTATTATGAAATATTCAATATATTTTTTACTATAACTCTTTTCAAGAAGCATCAACATACTTGTGATTTGAAATGATTATATATCATGTAAAATATGAGATACTCCATTTTAATGACTTTATTTTTCTGATAAGGAAATGAATGTCCTCAGTAAGTTTCTTGTGCAAGACAGGAAAGCATTTTACTATCTACTTAAGTCTAATTCTGCCACATCCTTTGATAAGCTTAGTTGCTGACCCTTGTCTAAAACCTGGATGCATTAACAACGAACATAAATATACATGTTAATTTTATTTTGTATGCTAATTTTCTTTTCTGTTGTAAAATATATTTTAGAAAAAATATGTTCTAAAATATTTTATTTACTGTTCCAATTGAATTTTTATTTCAATATCTAATTAAATTTTATATATTTATATTGTGCTAGACACTATGCTGAGGTGCTGGGGATATAAGAGTTATCTAAATATAATAATCCCTACTATCAAAAAGCTTTTAATACAATAAGAAAGACATATGAATAAACAGGTGCAATAGTAGTGAAATATAACATATGGTAACATGGAGGAAATACAAGCTATGGGAGTATGGTATGGCAGCTGAGTAAACACTGTGGCTTCAGTAGAGAGAGGAGAATCCACCACCTCATCAATCCAAGGGCTATGGCCATGAGGCAGAGGTCAGACATGCCTCCATCCTCCATTCTTCTTTACCCTATACTGACATCAACTATTCCTCCTACAGCACTCTTCCTTTAATTAATTCAGTAAAATTAAAATTTATTATTAATTGGGAGTTAATGCATATGTCATATCATTCCATAGTTCAAACATGTCAAGCAGAATTGTACAATTGCTACCACGATCATTTTCTAAGCATTCTTTTCCTTCTTGGACTCATTGACATTATCTCCCTTTTACCCACCGCACCAGCACCACTGTACTCCCTGCCCCCCAAACGTTATTTTTCTTTCTGTCCTTATAGGATCATTGATCCTGAGTGTGGTAGTTACATGATTTCATGTCAACCGGATGAATAAGTCTAGGGTTGGACCTGTCAATCAGGTCACACCCTGATGATGCCTCCTTGGGGGCATGGCCTTCTCATGAGGATTCTAGGAACTTCCTCTCCTGCCTGGAGGAGGGATACATGCTCTCTCTGCTTCACCTTCCTGTTCACAATCCACTTGGAGCCATGCTGATGTCATCCAGAGCCTTGGATAAGCATCCACCACCATTGGATCCACAGGACTATCCGCCCCAACCCGCCAGTGATCTTCCTGCATTCATCATTATTGTATGTGCTGTGTGAGTCTAAAGAGAAATTTATGGGCTAGTATCAGACATATGGGCTAATTTCAGACTCATGGACTTTATCTGGCATGGGCTGGGATGCTTTCTCAATATACAATTGCTCTTTGATATAAAACTCTTTGTTACACACATGTTAATGTCCCTGGTTTTGTTTCTCTAGTCAACCTGGCCTAAAACACTGGGTTTCATATACCAAAACACAGAAAAACATATATCACAACTTCATGAGGGTAACCTCCAAAAACATAACACTTCTGAGATACACCCTAATATGAACAAACAAAACCAAACTACAGAAAATGTTGAAAACCAGATCAGGTCCAGCAGGCATCAGAGTGGGGATCAATTGACAAAGTTTTAACTTTTCAATTCAGATTTATGCCTTTGATCTTCTATATTCAGCTCTCCGATGCACTCTGTTTAGTAACTACTTTCCTCCCATCCCTCAATTGTGGATAGAGGGAGTTCACTGGAGGCTTATTTCCTATGTAGTTCCCACCAATGAATCTTGAGCTTCCATTGTCATTCACAGCCCGCTGCAAACTGGATGCTCACAATTTAGGGTCTGATAGTAATCCCCACTTCGACTTCAGATTATATGATTTACATTCCCTCAGTGGGTGATGATGGTGTGCTTCTTCCATGTGAATTTAGTTGAGATCTCACTTAGATGGCTGCTGTTTGGAGACCAGTTTTTAAGATCCCAGATGCTATTTTATCTGATAGCTGGACACCATCTCGTTTCTTCGCCACATTTTGCTAACACACCCCTATCTTCTGTGTTCCCTTCCTGAGGGCACATATCAACTAGGGCCATGATGTGAGAACTAACTGTTTTTAAGTTGGAGCTAGGATTTAGTGCAAGCCCCAAACCCATTCCTGGATCTATGTTTTTGGCTTATATGTTTTCTATCTTTTACTCTAATTTCAATAATCTATTGCAATAGTCCCACAAAGTCACAGACAATACATAAATTTATGAGAGTCTATCAGGGAAATCAAGAGGTTATCATAAGCCATAATCATAAGACTTTTAGGATATTGTGTTTTATCAATAGCAGTACCTCTCCCAGCCAAGCCTATCTATCTTGTCCTCAGCTTCTCAGCCGCATGGTCTCTTGGCCCTATGATTCCATGGGCAAAGTGTGCTGCTTTGTCTCATAGTCTCATAGCTGCTCCTCTGCTCTATCTTCTCATCTGCCTGCTGTGATTTTTGGTTCCGTTACTCTGTCCTATGTGCTACATGTCATGGGCTCTGCCGCCTCTGATCTCATCCTCCAACATGTTAGGCAAGAGTTTAGAAAATGCTCCACTCATGGTTCACCTTCCTTGATAGCCCTGGGAATCTTCTCTGTTTCTGAAATGACTCTAATACACAGAGGATTGTCTCTGGTGGAGATTTTGGCTTTGTTATTTATCAGACCATACCCCCAAGAAAACAAAAGGTGATGACTTGTTTCACACCTTCGAGTAAGGTGTTGTTTCTGATAGGTGACATCCAGTCAGCTTTGACCCATAGTAATCCTATGCACAACAGGAGACGATATCCAGTCATGTGCCATTCTCACAATTGTTCCTATGCTTGAACCCATTGTTGCAGTCATGGTGTCTATCCACCTACTTGAGGGCCTTCTGTTTTCTTGCTGCCCCTACATTTTATGATGCCCTTCCCCAGGGACTGGTCTCTCCTAGCAACATGTCCAAAATACATGAGATGAAGTCTCACCTTGATTACCTCGAAGGAGCATTATAGCTGCACTTCTTCCAAGACATATTTGTTTATTCCGTTAGTACTCCATAGTAGTTGTAATATTCTTTACCAGCACCATAATCCAAATGTAACAATTCCTTTTCAGTCTGCCTCATTCAATGTCCAACTTTCAGATGCATATGAGACAAATATCTTGGTTGGTGTCAGACACACATTAGTCCTCAAAATAGCCTCCCTGCTTTTCAACACTCTAATACATTCCACCTTAATCCTGTAAATTATCATAATGGATTACTCCCTACAAAATGGAATTGTAATGACAGGCATAGGGATTGAAATTTATAAAACACCACAAAAGGGACTATGGATAGAAGGGCCATCTCAGCAGTACATACTTAGAATAAAAGTGGGAGTCAGGGAAACTAGCTCAAACAAGTTGCTGTAAATTGAGATATAAACAGTAACTGGGTGTTAGCTAGGTGAAGAATAGTTAGATGCTTCTTCAGGGAGAAGAGATGGATTTTATGAATCAAGGCCTTGATGGAATAGAATATATGACATATTAGAAGATGAAAAGGAATTTCAGCATGGTTGGAAAATAAAATGTCATAGATTAAGGCAAGAAATGAAGGTCTACATTTGGATCACTTGTTGTTCCCTTGTCCCTGGGTTTGTTAACACCACTTCCTTTGCCCCCACCTGCCCCTCTCCCATGTCCCCCCTGGAACTGTCAGTCCCATTGTTTTCTCCCCCAGATTGTTCATCCAGCCTATCTTATTTAGACAGACCTGTAGAGATAATAACATGCACAAAAACAAGACAGAGCAAAACCAAGCAACAATATACAACAA
>NW_022103942.1:5676373-5727816 GCF_000313985.2 Echinops telfairi
AGAAAACATTGTCTCCTTAGAGAAGTACAGTGGAAGGACAAGAGCATGGGAGAGTAAAGAGATTACTTCTTTAAAGAGAATTATCACCCACCTAAATTATAATTGTTTAAATTATTAATTTAAGAAAAAGAGATTTAGCAGACTTCACTGGAAAAAAATCAAAGAAAGTGGGGGGGGGGGACTAAATGTTTTGAGGATGACGAGGGCAATGAATGTACAAATGTGCTTTACACAATTGATGTATGTATGGATTGTGATAAGAGTTGTATGAGTCACTAATAAAATGATTAAAAAAAAGAAATGAAGGTCAATAAATAAGTCCTTAGAGATCTGACAAAGGTGCTAAGAACTTATGCTAAAATATATGATTAAATAGAATGGCTTTAGCTACACAAAAGAGAATGGGTTAAAACTGGAACCAAGGGAACAGTTAGGAATCTTGCATAGCAATATGGGCAAGGGTCCTGATAGCATGAACTAGGGTAACAAGAGTTGAGCTGGAGAGAAATATATAAAAGCAACAGGGAATTAAACAGATAGGCCAAATAAGCCTTGGCTGGTGATTTGATGAATAAGAAAAAAGAAGAAGCCAAATATCTCTATCGGGATTCTAGCTTAACGAACTCGTGGTTTACATTGTTATTCATATAAATTGGGAACACCAAATCGTAGAGCTGGGTATATTTGGCAAAGAGATAAATTATAGACATGTTTTCTTTAAAGTTACTATCACTCATCCACGTAGATTTGTACAATAGGTTGTTGGATATAAAGAACTAAAAGTCAAAGAAAGGATCTGTGCTGAAGGGAGTCATCAGAATATATTTGTCAATTGCATGGGAGCAGACAATATTATGCAAGAATGCATATTTTTTAAGCAGAGGAAAAATAAACAATTGTGTAGAAAATTGACATTCGAGTAATTACATTCAAATAAATAACAGGAAAAGAAGAGCCATTCTGAGCATGACAAAAGCTCATTATGTGTCTTGGAAAGCAAAGAAAGAAAACATTTCAAGAAACACTGATTAACAACAATAACAAAAACAACACACTCATATGCTACTGAGCAAACAAATAAGACTTTTAACACATCTATTTGGTTTTGCAACAGCGTTTTCAGTGTCTTTAATTTTAATCTTCACATTCAGTGGGGGTGTAGTTTTTCTGATTGGTATACATTCATTATTTTATTTAGAAGGAACCGTTCTACTCCATTTTATAGGGTTATTATGAGTTGGAATTGACTCAATGGCAGTGAGTTTTACTTTTAGCCTGACACTGTTTTAGATGGCAGAGATGCAATGATAAACACAGACATCAATCTTACTCTCATGGAGCTTGCAACGTAGTGATGAAGAGGACTATTAATAAAATAAATAGTAAGTTGTTGCACTCACAAGAAAAACTCCTATGTATGAAGCATGAATTGGGATGTATGTAACCCGGAAGTTTTCTCTGTAAAAATGACATATTAATTAAAAACATTTTACAAATCTGTATAAGCCATACAGAAATAGGATATGTAGAATGCTGTTTAAAGTGGGTTCTGGGGAGAGGAGAGTGCATTAGCAAAATATTGGAGCAGAAATGGATATGGGATACCAATGGAACCTGGAGCAGTAATGATAAGAAATAATAAGCAATGATAAGAAAAAGAGTTCAGAGAGGTGGAAAATACTAAGCTCATTTAGCATCTTGTTGGTTAGGCTGAAATTATGTTTTTATCTGAAAAGCAACAGGGAATCATAGAGGGGTTTTTAGATATGTGTGCCTGGGGTGCTAGAAGGGTTGATATCAGACTGGGATTGAAAGAGTTGTTCTGGCTCCAGATGGTAGAAAGGATTTGAAAGAGAGACAGAATATATGCAAGTAGATTGGTTTAGGGTTTTCTGAACAATTGGATATGGGCATGAGGAAATACATAGTATCAAAAGGAAAATTCCAAGATTCTACATTTAGAAGTTTAATAAAGATCATGGTAAAATACATATTTGGTCAGCAACATGGTAAGAGGTGAAGGCATACAATGGAGATACATATGAGGTTAATGAAGGAATATTTTAACTTGTTCTTGTTTGTGAATATGATAGAGATTGTGTTTAAAGAAATGCCAAATGAAAGAACATCTCATGAGGGGAATAAAATTCAGATACAGGACAAAGAAGAAATAATTAAAGAAAATATTCTTTGAAAATGTAGGATGAGGTGATGATATGAGATTCTAGAAGGAAAGGTAGATTAGTGATTGATGTAGTTAGTTTGTTGTGCCAACCTGGCCAATAAACACATGTGGGGTTAATTGAAGGGCGGAGAGATAAATGGCTCAGAGAGCTTCGCCTTTCCAGTTCTCAGGTTTCTTGCTTTGTGATGGTCTGACCTGGGTGCAGCTGCTTTAGCCAATTCCCTGATTTAGCTGGCAAGGCCCACTTCCTGCAAGACATCCCTGAGGAGAGGCCACATGCACCTACACCAATGCAGCCCTGGGTGCTAGAGCACTCATGTGGAGACCCCTGCCAATGCTGAGATGCTTACACATTCACTAACTGGGCTTTCCTCCTGCAGTTGGCATCATTGTGTCTGTTTTGTGAGATGGAGGAAGACTTTGTGGACTGGTGTTGGACATATGGGTTAAGGTATTAATGTTGGACTTGTGGGCTTGGGCAGCACTGGCTTGGGATGTTTTTTTGATGCACACTTAACCTTTATATAAAACTCTCTTATAGATATGAGTTTCTGTGGCTTTGTTTCTCTACAGTACTCAGACTAGCACAGTGATAGAGCTGGAGATAGGATAAAGAGGACATTCCCTTCTAATGATTTTCCTTGTGACTACATCTGCTGAAAGTGAAAATGGATGTCATGGTATCAAAGGCTTTGCCTCCGCATTAATTATATTAATTAAATATTGAAAGCAACTAAACATGCTCACCATAGTAGATTGATGAAATTAATTTTTATAAATATTTCTACTGTTTAATATGTGGTAAATGATGTTGTGGAAGAATATTTAAGGGTCAAGTATTATTTAAGGTGACTCTAGGGTTGTTTAATTCTCAGTCAGTGAATCACTTGTGTAGTCATCGCTCATCTGTCGGTATGTTGCCATGATGTTGAATATGATTCTGTGGAGTTTCCAGATGGAAAATAAAAAAGAACAAACAAACAAGCAAAGACTTAGATATATACTTCAAAATATTAGCCAATTAAAAAAATCTGCAAGGAGGCTAGTGCAGGACTAGGCAATTTTGCATTCTTTGGCGCATGGTGCAGACATGAGTCAGAGTTGACTTGACAAACGGCCAGCAATAATATCCATTATCTAGTACCTGAGTGGTGCAAATGATAATGCTGCTCAGCTGCTAACAAGGTGTTAGATGTTCGAGTTAATTCAGAGGTTCCTCAGAAGAAAGGTTTGGCAACCTACTTTGAAACATCAACCATTGAAAACCTTATAGAGGAAGATTCTACTCTTAATAAATGAGGTCACCAAGAATTAGGATAAACTCAACAGTAAGTGGTTTATAATAATTTTATATTTTTAAGAAACATTAAAAAAATGAAAACACATTGTGCATTTTATGTTTTCTTGCCTATAAATTTTATGCATGCAATTGGCAGGCTTTCTTTCATGGAGCTGCTGAGAGATTTCAAACTTGCCATCCTTTGGGTTAGCAGCCAATTGCATAACACTTTTACCTCCCAGGATCTTGTTTCAATAGTTGTTTAAAAGAGAGTATGAAGGTATTTTCCCAATTAATAAAAAAATGAATATATGCATAGTGAAAAATACTTGAAATATATACACTAAAATATAAATTATACAAATAGATACATACAGATAAAGACTCAAGATGATTATCATCTTCCTGTTTGCAGTTTTCTGGATTTTATTAATTTGAAAAATGAATATGAATAAACGTGCATATCTATATATAGTAAATAGAAATAAGCAACTATTTTATAAATAAAACACAAGCTATTTAACTCAATAATAATTCATTGCATTGATATCAAATTATATATCATTTTTGTAGTTTATTTGCAATATATTTGATGCAGTTATCCCAGAAACTTACATAATATCTGACTTTTTGTAGATGTTCCATTGTTCTTGCTAACATGACATAAAATGATGCTTTAACTTTCTTTTAAATTGCAGTATAACAGTACACTGTTCAGTATTGTGCATATAAAGAAATGGTTGGAAAATCATATTTCCATTAAAACAGCATATGATTGCATTGTGCATTAATTAAACATATTCTTTAAACTCATATAACTGTGATTTGGTACTTACCCCTTAAAAGAATTCTGTAAAGGAAATACTAGTGTTATTGCCACTTTATAGAGGAGGAAAATGATACCTAAACAAATGTCCAATGTTATATAATGGGAAATGAGAGAATGAGGTTTGGAACCCAGGTGTATCTGAACATAGAGGCATCACCCTCCACTACACAATAAGATGAAGAAATAATCAGCTCTTTTCAGACTTCCTTAGATATTTACATCTCTGTTGAAAAATATCAGCATTTTAACTGAAATAAAACATCAAAAGAACCAATGAAAGAAAATATATTTTACTTTTATGAATACATAAGTGCATTTATTATACAAAAGATATTTGGACAGTTTTCCTGGCAGGCAAATTAATATTGCCAATGCTATCAAAAACAGTCAAAAGCCCTGTCTCATTCCTTAAATAATTAGCAATAGTTAAAAAGGTTTTTAAAGGACAAAAATAAAAATCAAGTGAAAATTGAAAATGACACAAATGGCACTTTTTCTTTGAAAAAGCTTCAACATCAGTAGTTTCGGCTTAAGGATGTTTGCTAATTGTGCTGCTATGTCAACCATTACTATCACCAGATCTTATTCATACTTAAGATGTGCAACAGAAAACAAGTTAAAGCAGTATTCTTTTCTACACATAAGCCAAATATTGAACTTATTCCATTAATTCATCACTCCTTAATACTTCCAACATATATTTACTTAGCATTTACCCTGTACTTATTTCCAGGAGTGCCAAATGGGATGTTATTTTGATGAAATTTGATTGAATGATGACAACTCAAAATTGATAAAAGAAAAAAACTAAATCCATCTTAATCACCAAGATATTTGTGAAAGAGCATTCGTTTAATTAATGGTGTTGTTGTTGTTGTTGTTTTCTATATCCTCTACACTCTCACAAGAACTAAACAGCCAAATAAGTACGTAAGAGGAAGGAAGTAAAGCACATTTTTTTCAACAGGGAGAGACAACAGATATCTTCTTGCTGTAAGATATGTAAACTGCTGGCATTTGAGTGTATTTGTTTTATTTGTATCTTTTTCTTCCCAAATGCACTAAAATAGTCATAAAATATTTTATATCTTTTTTTATTTTGTCCACTGAAAAGATCAAACATATACACAATTTAAGTCATCCTCAGAACCTCTACAGAAGCAGGAAAAAATATAAGAATATCTACCACATTAAAATGGAGTTTATGTTATAACTAAGAAGCATATTTATAAATGCAGTTTTTATTTTAGTACAGTGTATCAAATTGCCTATATTTTAAATTAATTAATTAGAATTGGTTGATTCAATAAATGAGGAATTAATATGTAAGTATCTTTGTGGTACTTCTTGGTTCCTGGCATAATATATAACATTTATGCATCTGGACTTTTAAATAGAGTAGGGACAGGTTACTAGTATTCTTTGATTTAGTTTAGGTTTTTCCTGAAAGCAGAGGTGGAGACAGAAACAAAGGCTTATGGTTGTAGTTTATTTGGGAATGATCCCAGAGGGCAAGAGTAAAGGACAGAGGGAGTGAAATAGGAGAGTAAAGAGAGCCAATATAAAGTGATGTAGAGAACTGTAAAATTCTCTGCTCTGAGTATAAACTTACCCCTTTGCTCTCTGCTATTGAGAGACAAATCCATCTCTCTAAATTCTTCCTTTCCGTAAACATTCTCAAGAACAGAACTTAATAACCTAGATTGGCCATATCACAAACAAATTCCACTTCTTTCCACAAGGTTGCAACACCTGCCTAACCTATGTACATCAAGTGCATAGCTGGCATTCTGTTGCTATTGTCTTTTTTTCCTTATAAAATTCCTATAGTTCCCCATCTTAGAAGAGGCATTGTCATTGTCTCCCCACTCTCTAACTGAAATACCCATTCTCTTGTATTTGGGGACTCAGAGAATTTTTGAAATTCAGATGGTTTATTTCTCACCTTACAGTGTTACTACTTGATCTTAAAGGGATCTTCTGAGGAGCCTGATGAAATATATCTTATAATTATTCACTCAGGGAAAGACAGTGATAAAGTATATGCATCATAGATCAAGTGTTGGTCTACAGGGTATTCATTGATGCACAATTATGTTGTGAAAGTATGAAAATATTTCAGTGGCTATCCTAGGCTAGCATCAAGGTATTGGTCCTTGAGGCAAGAGAAACTAATAGAACCAGTTCCTATGTGAAATTTGCTAGTTATGACAACATAACCATACTTCAGACCAGCAATCTCCAAACAACTACCAGTGAATTGATTCCAACTCAGAAACCCTAAGACCTTCTTAGGCTATTAACATTTACAGAAGCAGACAACTTCATTTTCCTTCAGAAAAATGGCCAATGAATTTGAGCTGTGGACCTTTCACTTAGCAGCACCATGTCATACCCACATCACCACCAGCCTCCTTTCTTATAACCTATCATCTAATAGATACAGGGAAGAAGGCCAATGAATAAGGGAGAGAGAATGAAGAACTGATGCATTTAAATATGGTGTTTAAAGAATACTGTACATACCATGGATTGCCAAGAAAAGGGATAGGTCTCAGAAAAAGTACAGCCAGAATACTCGTTAAAAGTAAGGATTGAAAGACTTCATCTCTACCAGGAGTATTCTGGCTGTACTTTTTCTGAGACCTATCCCTTTTCTTGGCAATCCATGGTATGTACAGTATTCTTTAAACACCATATTTAAATGCATCAGTTCTTCATTCTCCCTTATTCATTGGCCTTCTTCCCTGTATCTATTAGATAGGAACTGAAAATACAGGGAATCCAGGGTGGATGAGCCCTACAGGACCAGTGGTGTGAGTGGCGAAACAGGGAGGGTAAAGGGAGAATGGGTAGGAAAGTGGGAACCGATTACAAGGAACATATGTGACCTCCTCCCTGGGGGACAGACAACCAAAAAGTGGGTGAAGGGAGACATCGGAGAGGTCAAGATATGACAAAATACCAATTTATAAACTATTAAGGGCTCATGAGGGAGGGGGGAGTGGGGAGGGAGGGGAAAAATGAGGACCTAATGTTGGGGTTTAAGTGGAGAGGAAATGTTTTGAGAAATGATGTACAAATGCGCTTTACACAATTGATGTGTGTATGGATTGCGATAACAGTTGTATGAGCCCCTAATAAAATGTTTAAAAAAAAAAAGAAAAGAAAGAGTTCATCTCAGTATTTTAGGCATATTATTAGGAACAACTGGTCTCTGGAAAAAAATAAAAGAGGATGACCCTCAACAAAATGTTTTGACACAATGGCTGCAACAAATACTCAAATCTAACAAAGAGTATAAGGATAGTTCACTATTAAGTTGTTTTTCAGTTTGCTCGTACAGTCTCATTCAGTCAAAATTGACTGAATGTCATCTCACAACAATCAACCGCAATTCAGAATTCAGCTCAGCTTTTACTCTCTGAGGTATGTGACTAAGAAAAGGCGAGAGCCAAATCGTCAAAGGTATTGGAGGAAAACTGGGATTTGGTGCCACATTGGCTGTGGGTGATAGTCACTTGTGGAAAGCTAAACAGACAAAGACTCCTGAGTCATTGAGCTAACGAGATGTATTGTGTTTACAAACAAATAGAATAATGACAAAAATTCAATTTATTTACCAATTGCAATGTGAGCAATATATAACTGATTTCAGTTGTTTTTCTTGGCCTCTCTCTATTTGATGGTCAGTTTTCAGCCATTTTTTAATACTCCAGTTACATTTCATAAATGACTTTTGATTTACACATTTCTGCGTTCTTATGACTGAACTGCAGTTGAGAAATCATTGTGGTCATTCTTCACATTTGTATGGATGATAAAACTGTGGCTCAAAAGCATGATGGGCCTGTCCAATTAGATCAGTGACAGAAAATGATCTAGAGGTCCTGACCGACATCGACTGTATTTTCCTCCACATCAGATTGCCTAAACTAAGTATTTTTAATCATCTTAAAAGCTTAGTTTTAGAAACTGGAAATGTGTTATTAGGTAACTTGCAAGATACTTGAGAAAAGAGAGTTGTGGTATGCAGTCTCTTGCCAAATCATTTTTAGATATCCTCTCTATATTATAGGATTAGTTAAAATCATGAGTGGGATATGCTGACACTTTCTAAATGTGGGGCAACTTCTATTTGTCCTATATAATAGTACACAAAATTTTCTCTATTGCTCAGATTTATCACGGAGAATTCAAAGAATTTTTATACTGTTATTTCAAATAACCATGCTTGATGTGTAAGCTATTTGTATGTATTATATTTTTGGAAAGCAGACAACATAAAGTTACTATATATTATTAAAGGAACAACCAAAAGATTTCTCATGGGTGAAATCAACTGACCTCACTAGCTTGAAGTCTCCATCGGGGTCACACCAAAGTGCAAAGGTTTCCACTATGTTGTACCACATTACCCAGGTAACTGATTTGCTTGTCACCAATTAGAGCAATAGCTTGACATTCTATAACTACTCTCCATGTTCTCTTTTCTACATTGCAATTAATATTTGCAAGAAACTGAGGTGAAGATAAGACAATAAATGTCAGTAAATCACATTTAATCAGTCTTCAGTTTTTGTTGCCATTGATTGCTTTGTGCCTCCCATTCCTTAAAGCTTCCCAGGACTGTGTTAGAAATCATGCCTGTAGTTTCTTCTTTCTATGGTTTCTTGATTGATTGACAAGCTGTGTAGCAGTACATTGTTCTGCTCTACCATTTTCCCAGTGGGTGGTATTGCAGATAGTGATGGGGAACTGTAATGACATTACATCAAGCCACTAAAATATAAATATGACATGAAGTTCTCCATTGCATAAAGCTGAATCTCTTTGTCTATTTACTTGCATCACTTTTGTGTGTGGCAGTGATAGAACATGTTAACCCCTTGATTTCCAAACCGCACAAATATGATTAGAATCGAAATGCACTTGGGAGGCACAAATTGTAATATAGGTGGATCCTAAGATTTAAATCCTGGTCACTCTTTAAATTGTTTCAATTTCCTTTTTAAGCACTTCCCAGCAGAGGAGATTTAAAGTAGATGGAAATTATTCAATATAGTTATGAATTGAAAACTCATAAGCTAGTTGCTCTTCCAAGTGTTCAGAACACCTGGGCCACCAGAATTGTTTGAGTAGACAATGGTGTTTATACTGAGATTATAGCAGCACCTTTTCCAAAATGATATTTTTGCCTTTAGAGCACATGAGGAATGTCAGTGTTTCTTAGTGCTTAATTGGTTTTCTCCTTTGACTTAATTAAACTCACCCTATGCTAGAAAAGCCCCAAAGTTGTTGCTTAAGGGAGAGAAGTCCTAGTTATTTTAACTTTGAATACAATATGATAACCAATTGCACTATTTGATTAACTGAATATGCTACTATTTTACAATTTTAGACAGCAACATAGTTACATAATCAACAGCAGTCTAAAAATTCCTCTGTTGTGGATTAAAGAGCATATTTTTAAATAAATCCCCAACAGGATTCTAGAAAAGACTTAACTTGCCAAGCTATGATGCATATGCTCATGACAATGAATCATGTATATTATGCCTGATTTTAAAGCTCTGCTATTTACTACTATGAAATTATCTAAATATAATTTACATAAATTAAAAAGGCTCTCAGCTTTGGAATTTTCTTCATTTAGTGATATTATAAGCATTCTGGACATAATCCACATAACCCATTTCTTATCTGTTTACTCAAACCTTTATTGGAAGGTCGTTTAAAGTGACTGAGTCAGTTGCACCTGCACTGGGAAAGAGTCTTCTGTCATTTCTGGGATGAGTCAGCACTCAGTTTTAATATTGCTCTTGTATCTAGGGATTGGACTATATAAACAAAAATAGAAACACATATCTTTACACCACACATCAGAGTTATATAGCTCTGGAAGGCAGCCTTACTGGCAAGCATAAGTTAAATACTGAGCCAGAAATTGAGAACTGTTTAGAAATCTATCTAATGTTCCCATACTACCTTCACATAAAGGATTAAAATGTTAAAATAGCATTTAAGGTATGCAAATAGCTTAGCTTTTTATATCTCATAGAAGCTGCCATTTGTTTTGGACTTAAAATGTGCCAGGCATTCTGCTAAGCCCTTTACATACATTAACTAATTGAATCTTTATATCAACTCTATCAGGTAACAAATACAAAGGGATCCCCCGCCAAAAAACCAAAACGGATTTTTTTCCCAAAGCTATGTATTTTTTTTTTTTTACAAAACAACCTTATCACCCTCAAAGTACTCTCCACTACACTTAAAATATTTGTCAAATCTGCTATTCAATTCTTGGAAACATTTTTCAAACTAATCTGTTTGGATGGCTGAGAGCACCTCTCTCATTTATATCTTCACCTCTTCTGTGTCATCAAATCACTGTTCTTTCATGTCCCTCTTCATTTGTGGAAACAAATATGCAGAGTGAGGTCAGGTGAGTAAGGTGTGTGAGGCAAGAGAGGCATGCTGTTTTCTGCCAAAAAATGGTGCAGAGACAGCTGTGAGCAGGTGCATTGTCATGGTGGCAAAACCAGTCTGCAGTCTGCCAAAAATCATGCCTTTTTTGGTCACACACTGTTACACTATATTTTCAGAACCTCTAAATAGAAAACTTGATTAACAGTCTGACCTGGTGGAATGATCTCCAAATGCACAGTGAGTTGACATTTTTTTCCATTCCAGAAGTTGATGGACGTTCAGAACGGGGTTTGTCATCAATTACATTACACCTTTTTTTGAAATGAGAAAACCACTCGTACACTTGAGTTTTTCCCATAGCGCCGTCCTTGTAAGCTGTGCTCAACATCACAACAGTTTCTGTGACATTTTTCTCCAGCAGAAAACAAAATGTCACAGTGTCATGCTGTTCTCTTATATCAGGCATCACAAAAAAAATGAGGTTCAAGTGAAACTGCTTTTATGAAAAAATTCACTGTGACCAGAGAGAACCTTCCCAGGTGATGCCATTGTTGATTGCACTAACTCAGAGCATGTCCCTCAATACTCACTTAGTGGGAAAATGCATACTACAGAAACTCCATCCAGTGGAGGTTTATTCCATTGTTTTGTTTTGCTTTGTTTTGTTTGGAGTTGGGTGGGGGCTACTGCTCATATATTATTTCCACCTTTTAGACACAGGATTTGAAGCACAAAGAGATAAAATCATATGCCCAAACTCCCATAGGTAAGAAATAGTTGGTCCAGAAGAAAATCTTTGGCATTTTAGTGCCAATGCCCCTGTTCTTGAGCATTACTTTATAGTGAGGCATATAGTTACCAATTAAACAAATCTCTGTATACTGACTTTCAGAGATGGATGAAATATTGTTTTTAGGTTCAATGACCTTAATATTTAAAAAACAACTATTTTAAGAACATGATTAGTAATGTTTTAATAAGCCATTAGAATTTAAGTAAATTTCCCCAGTAATATTATAGGTTGTAGACTGTTAATATTCTCATTATGTACTGCTCTCTCAAGAAAATGATTGGGAATGAGCACCACTGCATCAAAACTGAGATGGGGTTCATCTTGTTAAAATTAATTTTAATAATTCATTAAATTAGCAAATATTTATTATTTGGTTATGCACTATGTGCCTTGTACTGAGCTTGGCAGTGGTATTTACAGTCCCTTTATCTGAATTTAAAACAACATTTTGTAAGATAAGTTAGCATATAAAGTTGAAAAGTTGAACAAAACACATCATGAGACACAAAGCATTAGACTCCATCAGGCTTATTAAAAGATATGAACCCTAGTCGCTGCCCTCAAGAAGCTTATATGGAAGATGAACACACAAGAATACTTATTAAAAGCTAGTTTTAAAAATGAAAGCATACATATAGGCAAAAACTAATATGGAAATATGAAAAATAGAAATCAGAATGAATTATAAAAGGGTTCTTAAATGTTAAGTTACATGTAAAACACTTGAGCTCTTATGAAAAAGTAGATTGTCATCCATTAATACTAGGTCAGGGTTTAGTAACTAGAATTTCTAATAAGCTCCCTGGTTATGTTGACTTGTTGATCCAAAGGCTATCTTCCTGATGACCGTAGGTTTATTGGCTGCCATATCTACATGAGTTAGGAGAAACCTGAACCTGACATCTGACCCATAGTCCTGGAACCTGTCTTAACATGTATTCACCCATTTCTACAACTGTGTGAGCCATTTTCCTGATATATATATATATATATATATATATATATATATATATATATATATATACATGTTCCCACTGGTGTTTCTTAGCCTAAATCAGGCTGGATCAGAGAAGTTTATGTTGTCAAGTCCAGGCAATACTAGTGAAAAATTATTATTTTTAAATCCCTGCCATTGAGTTCATGACAAGTCATAGGACTCTATAAAACCAGTCGAATTGCCCCTGTGAAGTTCTGAAACTGTAAATTTTTAAGAGGGTAGAAAGCCTCATATTTCTCTTGCAGAATGGCAGACGGTTTCAAACGGAAGATTTTGTGGTTAGCAGCCAACACATAATCACTACGCCATGAGAGCTCCTTGCAGAAAAGTAAGTCACACCTAAATCATTGGGTTACAGTGTGTGTGTGTGTGTGTGTGTGTGTGTGTGTGTGTGTGTGCATATTCCAGATTTGAGAATTCAAGAATAGAGAAGTGAAAAATAATAAATAATATTGTTTTAGACTTTTAAATAAATTATAAAATTGATTGTTGATTTTTTACTTAATTTAAATATCAGGCCTCAATTTGTTTCATTGAGATGGTTTGAAATTATTTGCCACTTTAAAGTACTGAGTTCCTGCTTTATGAAGATGTAGACAGCTAGTGGGGTGGGGGTGGGTGAAAACGTAGACAGCACAAAACATCAGGTACTAATTTTTAAAAATGTTTAATATTAGTCAAATTGATCCTTCATTATACTGTTTAAACAACCATGCTAATTGTTAAAATAGTGATAGCATTCTATTGAAAATTTATCCATGTAAATAGATTAATTTCCCAGAACTTCCGTAGAAAATGCCACAAATTGTGTGGCAAACAATAGAAACTTTCATCCTTTAGAGTTCTGGAGGCCAGAAGTCTGAAATTATGATATCAATAATGTGGATTCTTTCTGGAGACAGTGAGATAATGTGTTTCATGGCCCTTCCTTAGATTCCAGCAGCTGCCAGGATTCCTTGGCCTGTAAGCATTTGACTCAAATATTTGTCTATATTTTTACATAACCTCTTCCTGTGTGTCTATTTCTCTGTCCAAATTTCTTCCTTCTTACAATGACACCAGCTCACCCTAATCTAATATCTCTTCCACTTGGTTACAATCGCAAACAAGTTCATATTCACAGGTTAGGACTTCAACATATTTTTGAGGGGAACATAGTTTCTGTCAAAAGATCATGTTTCCTTGAAGCACTTTCTAAACTTCCTGAAATCATTATTTGGTTTCTTTTATTAACTCTAGCTTCCTATTTCTAAATGAGAACTTAGTTTGGTTGGAATAGTTCATTGTAATAACACAAAAAATGTTTTAAAATGAGGAACACTAAGCAAAGATGATGTATATCTTATTTATCTACTTCTGGATAACAAAGGAAGCACAAGTAGATGATTTTAACAAGCATACAAGAGGGTACCCCCTAAAGAAAGGAATTGCACTGGGTGGAGTGGAGCTTTTGTAGTAAGTATTCTTTCCCACTAGGCAAGCATCAAGAAACTCGCTCTGAGTTAGGGCACCCAGTGGCATTGCCTGGGAAGTATCTCTGTGGGCACAATGAATTTTTTTCATAAAAGCAGTTTCACTTGAACCTCATTTTTTGTGATGGTTGATTTAAGAGAACAGCATGCAGCTGTGACATTTTGTGTCCTACTCTCAGAAAAATGCTGGCAAAACTATTGTGATGTTCAACACAGCACACAAGGATAGCACTATGGGAAAAACTCAAAGGTAAAAGTGGTTTTCGCATTTCAAAAAAGGGTGTAATGTCAATTGATGGTAAACCTCATTCTGGATGTCCATCAACTTCTGAAATGGGCAAAAATTTCGACTCACAGTGCATTTGGAGATCGTTCCACCAGATCAAACTGTTAATCAAGCTTTCTATTTAAAGGTCCTGAAAAGACAGTATAATAGCGTGTGACCAAAAAAGGCATGATTTTTGGCAGACGGCAGACTATTTTTGCCACCATGACAATGCAACTGCCCACATAGCCATCTCAGTGCACCAGTTTTGGGCAAAAAAAAGCTTGACTCTTTTGCCCCTCATACCTTACTCACCTGACCTTGCTCCGTGTGACTTCTTTTAGTTTCCACAAATGATGAGGGACATGAAAGGACAGTGATTTGATGATGTAAAAGAGGTATAAGAAAAATGAGGGAGGTGCTGTCAGCCATCCAAACAGATGAATTTGAAAAATGCTTCCAATAATTGAATAACAGATTTGACAAATGTATTAAGTGTAATGGAGAGTATTTTGATGGCGATAGGTTGTTTTGTAAAAAAAAATTAAATACATAGCTTTCAAAAAAAATCTGGGATTTTTTGTGCTACTCCTTCATATATTTATTTACTGACAATTTAGAAACTAGTTCTAAGGAAAAGACTTTCTATTTCTATCAGCTCCTGATGAAGGTTCTTGTCTCCTTTCAACATATATGTGCCCTGCATTCCTCAGTGATCTCATGTCTTGGCATAAAAAAGATGCACTCCAATCCTAGTTCTTCTCTCTTGATGTTCTCTGTTCACTCGTTCAACCTCACATCTTTCTAAGGAGATTGACTCAATATATAAACCAATTTTCTAGATTATATCTCACTTTGTTGACATAAATATCTCTAATCCTACCTCATTGAGACAATCAATATTAGGATTTATAACACATAGGAAATTACATCAGATCACAAAATGGAGGAATTTTACATAATACAGAGAATAATGGACAAGACAAATCTCACGTTTGTTGAGGAAACAACTAAATCCATAACAATATAAATGATTGACTCTGTCATCATTCCCATAGATAAGCATGCATTTTCTTCAGAATGCTAGTGGTAATTAGAATTCAAGAAAAGTCATTTAAATTTTAAAAAGGAAGTAGTGCTTGTGTATATGATAACAAAGTGAATCACCAATTCAGTTAAATAAAGCACATTGATGGTTCAAAAATAAATTCTCATTGCAAACAATAGTATTAGGCTTCACAACAAAGCAGTATTTTAAAAACTCAGTACTATGCTGTTGATCTGGAATAAGATGGCCAACTGAATACCCACACCTGGCTCCCTCTCCAAGATCCAAGAAAGAATCAACACAAAGGGAGAACCAGGCAGTTAGTGATCACAGATAACAACTTAAAAGTTTAGTAAATCAAAACTTCTAAGTCACAGAATCTGTTAGAGTGCATAAGGTAATGGGATGGAGGGACCGGCCTGTTCACAAGGTACCCAGCCCTCCCTGGTGATCCTGTCATGCCCTGTGAGCAAGCAGAGTTTGCACAAGTTAGGCACCCTCTCTACACTTGGTCAAACAGAAAGAAGGCCCAGATCCTGCACTGTGATTGCACATACCCTACCAGCAATTAGTATCCAGCCAAGCTAGGAGCTTTCTTCGTGTTCCACCAACAAGAAGGCCAGCTGTGCCTAGGTGATCCCTCTATGCCCCACCAGCAAGCAGGGTCTAGACAAATTAGGTTCTCTCTCTTCACCCCCACCAGTAAGAAGGCCCAACCCTGACTTGGCTCTCCCTCCTTTCTCCACTAGCAAGCAGGGTTTGACCAACGTACTCTTTCAGCACACAATTATCAAGAAGGCCTAGCCCCAAGTCCATGATCCTTCTATGCCCCATCATCAAGAAGATGCAATGCTCCTTAGATACTCCTTCCACATTCTGCGAGAAGGAAGGCCCAGCCCAGCCTGCCAATCCCCCTGTGCCCTGTCAGCAAACAGGCCCTGGACAAATTAGATGATCTTTCCATGTTCTGCCGGCAAGAAGGCCTAGCTATGACCCAGTGATCCCTCGGTTCCCTGCTAGAAAACAAAGTCCTATCTGGCTTTGGCCCTGTCAGAAACCAATTTAGCCCCAACCCCAATGATCTCTCTGGACCCCACCAGCAAGTAAATCCCATCTTGGCTTATGTGCTATTCCCATACAATGCCAGGACACTGCCTGCTTCAAGACCAAGAGAATAGCCTAACCAAACAGAGCCCTCCTTTTTTATTCCTTTTCTTTTTCATTTTCCCATTTTTATTTTCTTTTTGTCAGTGATTTCATTCTCTTTTCCTTTGATTCCATGTCTGTCTTTATCTAATTTTTTCTTCTGCCTTCATCTTTGCTATATCTCACCCCTCCCCTTATTTTTGCTTCTCTCTTGTTTCTCCCTTCTTCCTAATTTGCACCAGCACTATAAGCATTCAACAAATCCCACTCCACCCAGCAGCTGACTCACCACTAATAGCTAAACCACAATGCAATTGAGAAAACAATAAATTGTAGTACATGCAAAGAATCAAGAAAAGCAAGGACAAACAACCCAAACCACCCAAACCCAATGGGTTGCTGTAACAAAACATCTTGGAATGAGCAGAAAAATAATTCAGAACAGTATTTAGGTGTCTTTAATGAATGGAAGGAATATTTGTGAGAGTGAGGAGAAGAATTTAAAAACCACAGTAAGCAAAATCCAAGAAGAAGCACAAGATTACAGAATTAGACAACATGACAAAAGACCTGAATAGAATAGAAGAAAAATAAAACAAAATGAGTGAGTTCAAAGACAATTTTTCTGACTATGACCAACAAGAGAAACAATCATGAGACGAGAAATGACACTACATTATAATTGAAGGAATAATAGGAGAAGACAACAATATTAGCAACATGTATTTCCAATGAAATAAACTGATCAAACCCTTACAAAGTGAAAGAGAGACATAGTTCAGCAATAGTAGTACAAGACTTCAATATATCACTCTAAAGGAAAGACATATGATCAGGAAAGATATCCAATAAAGAAACAGAAGAGCTAAACAACACAACGAAACAGCTTGACCTCTGAGACATAAGCAGCTCACTCCATTCAACATTAGCACAGTATATGATCTTCATCAACACACATGGTACAGTATCTGAAATAGATTACTGTTAGACCACAAAGCAAATCTTAATACATTTTTATAAAGTTTTAAGATTCTACAACCTATTTTCTCAGCCACAACACAATCAAATAAGAAATCAACAAGAGAAAGAACAAGGGTAAAAATTAAATGCCTGGACAATGAACAACATGCTACTTAAAAATTACTTGATAATATATCAAAATGGGATAAAATTAAAATTTAAAATCCTTGAAACTAATAAAAACTATAATACAACATACCAAAACCTTTGGTATACAGGAAGAATAGTTATAAAAGGTCAATGTATGGCAATCAATGCACACATTAAAAACAGAATCTAAATCCAATATCAACACCTTGACATGTTTATAAATAGAAAATGTAAACAGACCATAACAAAAGAAGAAGCAGAGAAGGTCATAAAAGACTTCCAACCAAAAAATCTCAAGGACCAGATGGCTTCAAAGTAGAATTATCACAAATATTCAGAGAAGAGTTGAATACTTCTACACACATTATTATAGGATATGGAAAATGATAGCAAACAACTGAACTTATTTTATGAATTTAGCATAATTCTGACATGAAAACCAGGCAAAGGTACCACAAAGTCAGAAAACTACAGAGCAATATCTCTCGTGAACATAGATGCAAACATTTCCCATAAAATCCTGATCAAGAGAATCTAACAATATATATTTTTAAATGCACCACATTCAAGTTAGATTCATACCAGGTACAGAAGGATGGTTCCACCTTGGAAAAGAATCGATGTAACCCACCACATAAACAAGACGAAGGATGGGACCCACACGATCATACAAATAGATAAAGAAAAAACATTTGACAACGTCCAAACCTCATTCTTGATAAACAACACTAAATAAAGAAAGATTAACAGGGGAATTTCTAGATAAAGTAAAGACCATATACAAAAACAAAACAAACAAACAGCCAATATCTCGTTCAATGGGGAAAAACTGAAAATATTTGCCCTGAGAATAGGAACCAGACAAGGATGTTCCCTAGAATGAGTCTTATTCAATGTCATGCTGGGAATCTTAGGCAGAACCATTGGACAACAAAAAGAAATCACATGAATACAATTGACCAAGCAAGAAGTGAAACTCTCACTGTACGCAAATGATATGATTATATATATTGAAAACTCCAAATACTCCAAAAAAGGATTGTTGGAAACAATTGAGAGTTTTAACAATGTGAAAAGATTAACAATTAGAAATCAATTGGATTCCGGTATACCACAAAAGAGAGCTTTGAAAAAAAATATCAAGGAAACAATACCATTTACAATAGCTATACAAAAGTTGAAATACTAGGAATAAACCTGAACAAAGGAACAAAAGAACTGTACAAAGAAAACTACAGATATCTATTACATAAAACCAAAAGAGACCTACAGAAATGTAAGAATATTCATGTTAATGAATAGGAAAATTTGATATTGTGAAATTGTGCACACTAACCCAAGAAATATATAAATACAAAGCAATTCCAATCCAAATCCCAACTTCATTACTTAAAGAAATTGAGAATTTAATTACCAACTTCATATGGAGAGGGAAGAGTTCTAGGATAAACAAAGGACTTCTTAAACAGAACAAACTAGGAGACCTCTCACTACTTGATCTCAATACTTATTATACAGCTAAAGTAGTCAAAACAGGTCCATTGATAAATATAATATAGTAGAAACCCCAGAAATACATCCATCCACCTATAGACAACTGATCTTTGACAAAGTACCAAAAACCATCAAATGGAAAAGAGACGGTCTCTCCCACAAAATGTGCTGGCAAAATCAGATCTCCATCTACAGAAGGAATCAATACCCATACCTCAACTTATGTACAAAAACTAAATCAAGATTTATCCTAAGCCTAAATGTAAATCCCCAAGCTATAAATATCATTAGTGAGAAAATAGGGACACATTTAATGACGCTATTGTGGGGCATAGACAAGCTATCAACTATAATGAAGGAAACACAAAGAGCAGAAAACAAGAGGCCCTTGGGACCTTCTGAAAATAAGTCATTTAAGTGCATCAATAGATTACATCAAGAGCATAAAAATGGAGCCGGCAGATTGGAAAAAAATCTCTAGCAAAGAAACAATGGAGAAGGCACCATGTAGCTCTAAAACTTTGGATACTGTAATACCTCAAAAAGAAAAAGAAAATAGCTCAAATAAAAGTTGGGCAAAAGCCACATTTAGCCCCAAATCTCATTCAAATGGCTAACAAACATGAAAGAAGTGCTCCTGATCACTAGCCAGCCAGGAGATGCAAATCAAAACAACAGTGAGCTATCACCTGACACCAACAATAATGGCCCATGTTTAAAAAGAGAACAAAGAGAATGCAGCAAATGCTGGAGAGTGTGCAGAGATTGGACCTCACATACACTGCTGGTGGGTCTGTAAGTACGTATAACCATGGTGGAAAGTGATATGGTGCTACTGAAAACAACTAGATTTAAAAATCCCAGATGATAAATACTGCAATACTTTTGCTGGGTATATTCCCTAAAGCAGTGAGAGACACAACATAAACAGATATAAGCATTTCCATGTTCATCGAAGTACTGTTCACAATAGAAATAGGCTGGAAACAGGCAAAAATGCCATCAGTAGAAGACTGGATAAAGGAACTTTGATACATACAAACAATGGGATAGTATGCATCCTTTAAAACATGGATAAAACCATGAAGCATCTTAAAACATGGAAAGACCTGGAGAACATTATCCTGAGTATGCTAAGCAATCACAAAATGACAAAATATTGTATGAGACCACTACTACAAGGATAAACACTAAGAAAAAAGCAAGACTCTGTTCCCAGGTAAAGTAATCTTTTAATCTGGGCTTCCAAGTAATCTAGTGGTGTGTCTTTTTAAAGTTTATGATCCATTTATCACTCCTTTATTTGCATGTCTTAAAAAAAATTCTCCCGAAGAGCTTTCACTGCAACTGAGGTCAAGTTTTCATTCAAGGGGTAGAGGGAGAGTGCCAAATATTTCTTGCCATATCATATTATATCACAGTTACCCTAAATTAATAGATACTCCTTCAATAATGTTCAGATAATTTCTATGGAAATTCACAACTAGAGGAGGTGGGGATATGTTTGTCTCTGAAGTGATTTCATTTCTGATGGTGAGTTAAACCAGGAAAGTCAGCCTGCCCTTGGGGAAAATGCTTAATATTACTTATATAGAACAACAATGTGATAACCCACTCTATATTTTACTGCTAATCATGCATTTCTGACCAAGATTCTTTTTAGCCATTGGTGACTCAGGCTGAGTGCTGTAGGATACCTGGGATGCCTGAGTGCTATAGGATACCTGGGATATATATCCCTGAGGTGTGCAGTTCTTCTTAGGTCAAAGCAGAAGGATCCAATTTGGGAACCCCGCTAAGGGATTCAGATTTTCCTTTAAACACATCTATTACAGATTAAAGGAAATAAAATACACCTTTGTATTTAAGGCTGAATTGCCCTATTCTGAGAAGAAGCAGGGGACTGCTAACATGAGTTCGTGGATTTGGAAGTCAGTAGACTTTGACTCAAATCTCTTGCTCTTAAAGTTGCCAAATAATCGGCAATATAAGACTAATATGTATTTGCTATTTTCATACTCTCTTTGCTTTTTATGACATGTCTTAGTTTACAGACATAATCTGGCGTTAGTAAGAGAGCATTATTATAATTTTGCCTTGCCAATGTTCAGTGATGTCAGTTTAAACAACACTAGTGTACATTCCCTATATTTTAATCCAAAAAGCTTTTCTATACACACATATTTCCAGTTTCAATAGTATGTTAAATACTATAGTGTTGGTTAGGTTAATGTTATTATTAGAATTACCAAGTGCCCCAAGAAGGTTCTTTATATTGTTTCTCACAAATAATACTACCTCTAAAGCAGATCAGGGATAAATCACACATGTCCAAATGGATTTAGATTTTGCTCTTAATCCTAAATTCTAGTATAAGAACAATGAGGCCCTGCTCAATACTTGCCCTTATGATCACTGGATATATTGGTGCTACAGCATGATTTGATGAAGAAATCAGATGATGCTTGTCTATCAGAAAGAAGAGCATCTAGGCTCATAAAGGTTTGCTTTAAAACAAGCAGCCATCTAAGTGAGGTGTCAGCTAAGTCTGCACAGAGAAATACACTAGCCAGTATGATCAAAGGACAGTTAAAAATAATACATATATTTTTTTAAATGACAATATGCGTGGATGGTATTAGAGTTTAAAATATGAACACCTCTTTTGCAGGAAGCTATCAATAAGAAGAAATCCCAAAATCCATTTAAAAATTCCCAACATGTATTAAGCTGCCCTTGAGTTCCCTTAGTCTATGATCAAAGATGTAAATAATCTTGCCTTCAGACATTGAAAAGTAGATGGCTATAGATAGTTGTATGGGGCCCTGGTGGTGTAGTGGTTATGAGATAGGCTACAAACTGCAAGTCAGAAGTTCAAAATTACCAACTGCCCCACGGGAAAAAGATAGGGCTTTTTAGTCCCTTAACCAAACCTGCAGGGAAGTTCTACCCTGTCCTATAAGGGTACTAGGAGTTGGCATCCACTACATGGCAATGAATTGATTTGTTTGGTTTGAAGGTATAGTTGGGTTAAAATGTAACATCTTAGCATTTGTTTCCTCTTTTGACCTATTTTTAACTTTTTCTACTTTTTATTGTTTTCTACTACTTTTTTAATTTATATTATTCTGTGTTTTTTTTCTTGTTGTGATCTTTTTTCCATGATTTACTTTATATGAAATTCAGGATAGATAAAGTTATAGAGACCGTAATAGTCTAATCATTTCTTAGTAATAGCAATAGTTTCTTATGGTTGTGGCAGGGGAGGTGGGAGGGAAAAAGGGAGCTAACAATCATTGATTCCAAAATGAAAAAACTGTGCTAAAATCGATTATGGTTATGAATGCACAATTTTTCAAATGTATTTAAACCTTTGAATTGTATGGTCCATGAACTATATGTCAATAACACTTTTAAAACAGTATAACAGGAAGACAATGAATAAATATAATGAAACAATTAAAGAATTAGCAATAAAATAAATACTATGCTGTATATCTAGCAAAAATAGTAAAAATCTAGAGGTGATCGTTGTTATTTGACTTCATGATCTAAAGATAATCTGTGTAAAGTTCAATTTTTAAAAATTTTATACAATGGAAAGTCATTCCTCCCTTATAGAGACGCTTGAGGGTCACAGTGCTTTCTCATAAGAAAATTACAGATTTTATGAAAAGTCAGTATCAAACACAAAGTCCCATGGCAGTCCTTGAATTCAGAAGACAGGTCACAACAGCTCTTAAATGAACAAAAAATATTCCCTTCAGACATTGGAAATTCTAGGCAAAGCCAGAATTAAAACTTTGCAACATTGCTACATGGGCAAGTCCTTTTTTTATAATAACTATAGCAATCTTAGAAAAGAAATGTTCATTTTATAATTGTACATATACAAAAATCATATCTCAGAAAATTACTTCAAATTATCAAACTTATTATACTAAGCATTCCACAACCAAAGAGATAAAACTCTATGAGGTCAAACTTCATTAGAGATGCAAATTACAAATTAAACTTCAAAACAATAGAATTATTTTGGTCCATTTACAGACTTAAATGTCAGCTCTGCTGCTTTGTTCAAAAATCTCAAATGGAAATGTCTCTCTGAGAAACATGAAGCTATATTCCCATATTTTGAAATTAATTGTTCTGTGCATCTTAATAGAGGCTGTTTTGATTCCTATGGTCCTTGAAAAAAATGAGTCTGCATCTGAGAATATTAGGATCTTTAAGAATTGTTAATTTGAATTTATGTTGTGCATATAACCAATTACAAATGATCTATGAAAATGATAATCTGCATTCTGTATGTCTATAACAAGTTTGTTTTAAAATATATTGTTCACATTTCATTTTTTAGTAATAATTTTTCTTCCTAATACAATTATTTCATCTGTAGTATTACAATAGTGTGAGTGACACAAGGTGAAAAATATACTCTTTGGAGGTTAGAAACTGGAAAACAATGTTGGCCATTTCTTTAATAATCATCAACAATACATGCTATGTACTTTTTTCAAGGTGTAAACTATAATTCAACCTTGTGAATAAATGTACATGGTAGTCAATATATTAGAAATAAGTTTTTAAAGCCCTCAACATTGCAAATATAAAAGGATTAATTATCCCTGAGATAGAGATGAAAAACATTCCTATTGAGGTAGTTAGTTTATTGTGCCAACCTGGCCGATAAACACATGTGGGGATACTTGCAGGGTGGAGGGATAAATGGCTCAGTGAGTCTCGCCTTTGGAGTTCTCGGGCCTCTTGCTTTGTGATGGTTTAACCAGGGTGCAGCTGCTTTAGCCAGTTTCCTGCTTTAGCTGGCAAGGCTCATTTCCTGCAAGACATTCCTGAGAAGTCACATGGACATACCCCGATGCAGCCCTGGGTGCTGGAGCAGCCATGTGGAGACTCTTGCCAGCGCTGAGATTCTTGCACATTCACTAACTAGGCTTTCCTCCTGCAGTCAGCATCATTGCATCTGTTTTGTGAGATAGAGGACTTTGTGGATTGGTGTTGGACACATGGGTTAAAGTGTTAATGTTGGACTTGTGGGATTGGGCAGCACTGAGTTGGGATGTTACCTTGATGCACACTTAACCTTTATATAAAATTCTCTCTTATACATGTCTCTGTGGATTTTTTTCTTTAAAGTACCAGACTAACACACCTAGTATAGCCCTAACTTGCTGGACTAGGAAAGTCTCCAGCTGTGGTACAGGAATGAGAGACCCTGGCAAAATCAAAGCAGAATTCCTTGAGTTGAGGAAATGGTGTTTGAACAGTATGCCAGCTAAGACACAGTATGGGGGAAGAGTTTTATAGATCAGGAAGCGTAGAAATCCATAAAAGGTCCACTGGAGTATTCAGCAAAATAATGACAAGTACTTATGTGTGATGAAATTATCAAATATCAGGAGAATAATTGCATGAAAACATTAGAGGGTGTATAATACCCATTTCCCTCACAGAGCCAGAAATAGTGACCATTCCTTCAGGCAAAATGGGACATCTAGAGTATTCTCAATGGGATTGTCTCAAAAGTAGAAATGATTTGCCCTAGATTAAAATGACTCTAGTTCTGTCTAATGAAACTTAATATCATGTCCTCCCAAATCAAACTGCTTCTAATTAGTTTTGTTGCATATTAGGACACAGCTCAAAAATATTTATAACCCAAAAAGCTCATTGCCATTGAATCAGTGCTGACACAGAGCGACCCCCCTTTGGGTTTCTGAGACTGTAATTGTTTACCGGAGTAGAAAGCCCAGTCTTTCTCCTGTGGAGTTGCTGGTGGTTTTGAACTGCTGACCACCAGGTCTCAAAAATATGCTGCATTCAACAAGGCAAAATACTCAAAGCTTGGCACTCAGTTGTATTAGTCTGGGTACTTTAGAGAAACAAATCCACAGAAACTCATGTATAAGAGAGAGATTTATATATAGGTTATGTGTGCACCAAGAAAACATCCCAACCCAGTGCTACACAAGTCCACAAGTCCAGCTTTAAACCATTAACCCATATGTCGAACACCAGTCCACAAAATCCTCCTCCATCTCACAAAACAGATACAACGATACCGACTGCAGAAGGAAAGCCAAGTCAGTGAATGTGTAAGCATCTCAGTGCTAGCAGGGGTCTTCACATGGGTGTTCCAGCACCCAAGGCTCCATCAGGGTAGGTCCATGTGGTTTCTCCTTGGGGATGTCTTGCAGGAAGTCAGCCTTGCAAGCTGAAGCAGGGAACAGATACAGCAGTTGTACCCCGGTGCGACCATCACAAAGCAAGAGACCGCAAACTTGAAAGGCAAGGCTCACTGAGCCATTTATCCTTCTGCCCTTCAATTAATCCCACATGTGTTTATTGGCCAGTTTGGCACAATAAACTAACTCACCAGTCAAAATTACTATTGTACCATCAAGTTGATTCTGGCCCATAGCTGCCTTATGTACAACAGAATGAAACACTGTGAAGTCCTGTACCATCCTCACAATCGTTCCTGTTCCTGAGCTCATTGTTGCAGCCGCTGTGTCAATCCATCTCATAGAAGACATTTCTCTTTTTCACTGCCCCTTCACTTTACTGAGCATGAGGTACTTCACTGTTTTTAAGTTATAAAAACCTTTTTTGCATAGCTTCAAAACAGTCCAAACTTACCAGGCATGAAAAAAGCTGGAAAAGAAAGACTATAATGAAGCAAAAACACAACTAATTCACTACTATGCTAGAATTAGAACATAAGGACTTTTAAAAATAATCATTTTTAATGTTTTACAAGTGTTCAAAAAGTTATGTAGAGTTATCTATATGAAATATAAATAATCAAATCAATCAACTTCAAAATACAAAAATGGAAACTTTCCACAATGAAACTGAAAGAAAATAAGGATTTTAAAAATATATATAGCATCATTGGGTGAGGGAATCTTAAAGTGAACTAATATTGATGTAACTGAAGTTATCAATGGAAAAAGAGTAGCAAAATATGGTTCAAGAATGATGGCTAAAATGTTTCTAGATTGGATGAAAACTATGAGTATAATCTCAAATATACAATAAGCTCAACAAATTATACAGGTATGAAGACTGAGAGAAAATGACACCAAGCTAACATAATCAAGTTGCTCAAAAACCAATTGTCTCAGCAGTACACAAAAGAAAAAAACCTGTTAAATAAAAGTGATCAAAGATAAGGACATAATCAATTTCTCATCAGGAACCTATGCAGCTTAGATGAAAGTGGAGTAACATATCTGAAGTATTGGAGGGAAAAATGTGAATCTAGAAATTTTTTAATTAAGGCAAAAAGAATGGATCTGTACTACAAAAATGTAAGAGGAAATCTTTTCAGTAGAAATTATACCAGTTAGAACTATGCATCTACATAAAAATGAAAAGGGCCAGAAATGACAACTAAAAGGCAACTACATCATATTTTCTCTAATCAATATAAGAGATATATAAAATATAAGAATTCTTTAAAAGAGAATCCACTGTTTAAACAAAAATATTAATATTGTATTTTTATGTTTAATATATGTAAATGTGATATTATGAAAACAATGGAATAAATCCTAAGAGGAGATAATTGGATACAAATGATTATAAAGGTCTTAAAGCACATGTCAAGTGACACAAAATGGCTTCAAGGTAGATTTGTTAAGGATCTATTCTAGGAGCTGTAAAATTTCACGGAAAATAGAGTTCAAGAGAATCAATTTTCCCCAAAGACTCTTGAAAATCCTTCATACTACTAAGCATAAAGCAATCATAAAAATAATGAAACCTATTACAGTATTTATAGCTAATAGATCTCATAGCCAATAAAATATATTCATAATAAATAATCAATCCACACAAAAGAAGACAGGGAAAGAAGAGAAATTCGATGAAGAACAGAGGGAAAAGAGGGAAAAATAAAAGCCCAACATAATGTTAGCTTTAAACCAATTTACGACAAAAAAACAAATTTTTTTCCTTAAAGACCAGAACTTTAAAGACAGATATTATCAAATTGAATGACAAAGCAAGACTCATTTGTGCTTAATTTATAAGAAATATATATATGAAATATAAAAACAAGTAGATTAAAGTTAGTGGGATGGATAAGGTACATTTTACGTGCATGATAAAAGCTTGGGTAGTGATATTAATATCTGAGATGTAAGTCAAGGCAAATAATATGAGGGATAAAAATGGTCATTTCTTATACTTACAGGCAGAGGAGACACCATGATCACGAAGGTGATTTTCTCTGAGCGAGGCTCGTCCATTGCACTGCGGATGTGCTGACCTCTATGATTTCCCCAAATGTGGGAAACTCAGCTGCACAATTTATGGCAGTGGGGGACTGCATCTATGCTTTCCCCTGCAAAAAAATGAAGAAAAAAAGGTACCCCCCAAAAAAGATCATTTCTTAATGACAAAAGAATCAATTCAGCTGGCGTCTCAAGGTGGTGTCCGGGTAGAATCACCTGCCCAGTGCTTTGCTTGTTGGATGGTATAATTATGAGATAAGGAGACCAATATCAGGATGCCAGATATTTGAAATGGAATCCCAGTGTCTTAGACTTTGTGGTTTCGACCTCCCTTATGTTTTTATCTTCTTCTTTGATCATTTTATTAGGGGCTCTTACAGCTTTTATAATAATCCATATATCAATTGTACCAAGCACATTTGTATATATATTGCCATCATCATTTTTAAACATTTTCTTTCTCCTTGAGCCCTTCCCCTTATGACTTTTTCACATGGAGTGATTTGAAGGCTCGGTGCAACACTCTAAGTTCACTTTGCCTATCTGTGGGCTTTCCACAAACCTTGCCAGGTCCATTGGGACCTCATCCTTTCCCCTTCCTGTCCCTGAGATCCAAGCCCCATAAGGGTGCTGTGATTTCACTGGACTGCTGTCTAAGGATGGTCATAGATAGACCCAGGCCCACAGAGAGCCTCTGAAAACTAGCCACAAGAGAGCTCACTCTGGAGCTCCTTTCTCTGTTCCCCTTTCTGCTCAGGCGGTTGAGGGCTTTGAACCTCCTCTCCCTGCCAAGAAACAGAGCAATGACAACAGCCACTCCCTTTCCTCTTTTCCCCAGCTCCTCATGTGACTTGCCAGTGTGGGTCACAAAAGATCATTAGACACTCATTTATGACCATCAGAGACTCCCTGGGCTATTTACTTCCAAGAGATCGCCAATTCCACCATTACAGCCTGTGGAACACCGCAGTGATGAGCCAGGAGTGAGCTGGTAGGGTACTGGGAGATCTCAGACTCTGTGAGCCCAAAACCCATTCAGCCAATCTAATCCCTCTTTCCTGGGAGACAGCATGGCACAACCTTGATACCAGGACATACTGCAAAACCCTTTAATAAAAAAAAAAAAAAAAGGTAATTCTGAGCTGTGTTCCTTTTCTTCACTTTGAATCTAAGCCACCACATGCCTAGCTCATTAACCAAGTTTTAACATAACAAAGGACGAAAATTCACCAGGTACTTAAAGTTTATGGCCTTGTGCAAAGACAGGTTTTACCACATTGCCCTTGAGGAAGTGTCTTTGAAAAACTGCTCAAAGATCACACAATAGTAAGTGAGCAAAACAAGCCTTCATATAAGACACCAGCCTACTGAGTAAGTCATTGCTATACTCAACCCTCTAGGCTACTTAGTTAGGTGACAGAAATAAAACCCATCCCCCTACCCTGACTCGGCCATCTCCACCATTCCCTTCCCTTCTTACTTCATTCACCAGAGGTACATTCTCTCAAGATATTTAATCAATCACAAAAATATACTCTCGCAGCCCTACCAGACACCAAATTATTCACCTAGCCTGAATCATGCCCCCTCTCTGACACCCTACAAGACTACAAGGCAGTCAAACATCATACCACCAAAAACTGTCCCTACATAATACACATGGTTGACAAGGGACCCTGTTGGAGTCAATGTATTCCTCCTTTACCCCAACCAGTATAACACCTGGAACCTATTCCCTTGTTCCCTTCATGTAGGCTACAAACAACCTCCTGTAACTCACCTAGTAAAATTTCAGCTTTCTAGGGAGAGAACCAGCCCCCAGGGAGACAGAAACTCAAACTTGCAGCATAGCTTGCTCAAGATAGTTGTTAGTCTTATTCCTATTATTTCCTGAGACAGAAAAAACAGGGCTCCTTTCCCGGCCATGGTAATGGGGACTCATCACATCAGAGTTACCAGGCAAATTTCCTTGCTCATAGCAAGGTAGCCAGTGAACATGAGGCCCCACTGACCCTACCCAGACCATCATCTCCTCACAGGTGCACAACACAAAAATAGCCTATATCTACATTAGGACTGTATGTAAGGAGAGGAGAACTAGAGTTGTGCAGCAATCTACTATGCAGGGCCTTCTATTATAAACACAAATAATTAAAGATCTGCATTCTCTCCCTTTTTCTAGAGTCTATAAGGGACACAGGTAGATTTAATATACCCATCACACAACCCAACCACCCCAACATCTAGAACCTGCTTGTTAACCCTTGATAACAATGCCTATTCTCCACCAACTTATGAACTAAATATGTATCCTCCATAACACTCTGCACCCAGGTCCCCTGGGTGGCTCCCTCACCTCCTACTGCAAGTGAGCACTGGCCCATGCTGTGTGTGACTGGACTGCCCACACCACCCTTGCTCCCTGCAATTGTCCTGCCAACCCTGCCTGACAGAGCCATTCACATAGCCCACAAAATAAATATCCCTGGCTGTGTAGGGAGAGAGTCAACAACAGTGAGACAGAGACACAGCTGGAACACACTGTGCAGCTGGCTCCACATAATCCTTAGAATCATTCCTACTAGCCTCTGTGAAAGAAAACACAAGGCTCCTGGACTTCCTGCAAAATGGTGCAGAGTTCCACCAAAACACCACACAATCAACAACCAACATCAACAGGAACTACAAGAAACAATAGAAACAAAACACAATGTCTGAGGAGGATGTAAACATAGCAATATACATAGAAAAAGGAGACTTTGAACTGCCACAGACAAAAATCTTCAGTATGCTACTTAGAGTCATACAGGATATGAGGGAGTCAATGCCAAATAAAAAGAGGAAAAAATTAGAGAAAATAGAGTTCACTTACCATAGGGAAATACCAAGAGTTCAGGGAAAACACAGCAGAAGCCAAGGAAAAGCCAAGACCACCAGGCTGGAAGAGGTGAAGAATCATATCAGTGACATTGAAGATAGCATAGCAGAATTCAACAAATGTGGAAGATAATCAGAGAAAATGAAGTAAACCTGAGAACAATGAGCAGTGCTATAAAGAGAAACAATATTCAAATAGTTGGGATACCAGAGCAAGACATAACACAAAAATCAACGGTCAAGTTAGCGAGAGATTCTTGGAAGAAAGCTTCCCCAATTTAATGAAGTATAATCAGACAATCATCCAGGAAGCTGAGAGGACACGAATTAGACTGAACCCACAAGAACACATCAAGGCATGTAGTCATCAAATTATCCAACATTGCAGAAAAAGAGAAAAAATAATAGCAGTTAGAGAAAAAAAATGCAGTCAACTATAAGGTTAATCAGATAAGAAAAAAAAAGAGAGAATGGAGTAGCAGCTTCCAAAATTTGAAGGAAAATAATAATGACCCAAGAATTCTCTATCCAGCCAAACTCTCCAACAAATAGATGGAGAGGGAAGGGTATTCCCAGATCAGGAAAAATTTAGAGAATGTGTCACGTGTTAGTCCAGATTGACTAGAGAAACAAACCCAGGGAAACTCATACATGTAAAACAGAACTTTATATCAAGAAGTAACTATGTATTAATAATACATCCCAGACTACTCTGGATCAAGTCCATAAGTTCAATATTAGCCCACAAGTCCGATATTAGCCCATGAATTCCTCTTCAGGCTCACACAGCACACACAATGATGCCAAATGCAGGAAGATAACAGGCCGGTGGATGGAAAGTCCTGTAGCTCCAATGGCAGTGGACACATCTCCAGGGCTCTGGATGCCATCAGCATGGCTCCATGTGGCTTGTCAACAGGAATGTGAAGCAGAGAGAGAGTGTGTCCCACTTCCCATGAGAATGAGAGGAAACACCCAACATTCTCGTGAGAAAGCCACACCCACAATGAAGCATCAATTAGGCTGTGACCTGACTGACAGGCTAGACCCTACCTCAATAACCTATTTATCACATTGACATGAAATTATGTAATTACCACAAATCCAAAAAAAACAGCACTGCAAACATTATTTTCCAACTCACTTTGGTCAGAAAACCAACATTCACAGAGCACAAACATGAGACCACTGCATCGTGTAACATTATCAAGAAGTCAGCACTGAGAGCATACCCAAGATGCCTTTGACCCAATGGTGAAAAGAAGGCAAGAATGAATCCCCCCAACCCTCACATACATAACACACTGCTAAGGAGGGAGGGAGAAAAATGTCTATCACATTTACAGCAAACCATCCAAAAATGGATGTAATAACTCTTAATGTCAATTATCTGAATTCCCCCATCAAAAGACAAAGACTAGCAGACTGGATTATGAAAGAAACTCAACAATCTGTTGTCTGCAAGAGACACATCTCAAGTTCACAGACAAAAACTGGTTGAGGATCAAAGGTTGGCAGAAGGTCTATCAAACTAATGGCAATCTAAGAAAAGAAAGAGTTTCAATTCTAATCTCTGACAAGATTGATTATAAAGTGTAGGACGTAACAAGAGATAAGCATGGGCATTATATACTGCTTAGAGGATCAGCGGATCAAGAGCCAGTGTGCAAAATAAACATATTCACGCCTAACTGGAGACCCATGAAATATGCCAATCAAATACTTCAAAAGATGAGAAAAGAAATCACGAGATAGACAATCATAGTAGGAGACTTCAATACACCAGTCTCTGAGAAAGATAGATCATCAGGAAAGAAACTCAACAAAGAGGCTATATAACTAAACTCTACAATTTGACAACTTGTCTGATAGACCTATCTACCCAAATACAATTGAATTCACATTCTTTCCAAGTGCACATGGCACATATTTGAAAATAGACCACATGTTGGGACACAAGTGAAGTTTGCTCAAATTCAAAAATATAGAGGTCTCACAGACTTATTGACCACTATGCCATAAAGCTGGAAATCAATAAAAGAATGATATACCAAGAGCAAGGACAAATAATTGGAGGGTGAAGAACTTTCTTCCTCAAAAGGAGTGGGTATTAGCCCAAATTAGAGAGGCACTTAGAAAGTTTCTAGAAACCAGTTAGAATGAGAATACGACATACCAAAATCTATGGGATGCAACAAAAGCAATTATGTATAGGACGCTTGATAGCAATAAATGACCATATGAAGAGACTTATGGCAGATAACCACTCACAAAATCTTCAGCAGTTGGAATAGATTCAACAGAAAATCATTTTAATAGTAACAAAAAAGAAATTATAAAAATCAGGGCAGAGATAATTGAGTGGAAAAACAAACCAAACAATGGAAAAAATCACCTCAGTAATAAACTGGTTCTTTGAAAGGGTTAATAGAATCAACAAACCATTATCTAACCTAACAAAAGATAGGAAAGTGCAGATGTCAATAATCAGGTTGAGTGATGAAGCGGGAAATTACAACGGACCCCAATGAAATTAAAGACTAATTACATAGTACTATGAAGGACTGTATCCCACCCTACAGAATACAACTTGGGAGACATGGACAAGTACCTGGAAAAATAAATCCTACCCAGATTATCTCATATAGACATCAAGAACTTGAACAGATCCATAGAAAATGTAGAAGCAGATAAAGTAATCAAGGAACTACCAGCTAATAAAAGATCCAGTCTGGATGGCTTCACAGGAGAATTCTACCAAGCATTCAGGGAAGAGATGACACCAATTCTATACAAGCTCTTCCAGAACATAGAAAAGTTTGGTAAAATCCCAAACACAATCTGTGAAGCTAGTATAACACTGATATGAAAACCGGGCAAGGATCTGAAAGAATAGAGAACAACAGGCCAATATCTCTAATGAACATAGATGCAAAAATCCTTAACAAAATCTTGACAAATACAATACAAAATTATATAAAAAGAATAATTCATCATGACCAAGTGGGATTCACACTAGGGTTACAGGGATGATTCAACATCTGAAAGTCCATCAACAGTATCCGCACATTGAGAAGATAAAGGACAAGAAATACATTCCAATATCAATAGATGTAGCAAAAGCATTTGACAATGTTCAACACCCATTCCTAATTAAGACACTCAAGGAGATAGGACTGGAAGGAAAATACAATGTAATGAAAGCTATATATGAAAATCCAACAGTCAGTGTTACAATCAATGGAGAAAAAACAAAAACATTCCCACTGAAAAAGTGAACCAGACAAGGATGTTCCCTTGTCCACACCTTTATTCAACATCATCCTGGACGTCGTAGCTAATAATAAAAGGCAACGTAAAGATATCAAAGGTATATGTCTGGGCAAAGAAGAAGTGAAATTATTGTTATAATTTTGCAGAGGATATGATTTTATATATTGAAAACCCCAAATGCTCCACAATAGGAGTGCTGGAAGCAATAGAGTAATATGTTAGAGTGGCAGGATACGAGATCAACAAGCAGCAGTCAATTGGATTGTTATATAAAACTGATGGGATTACAGAAAATGAGATCAAGAAGGTAGTACCCTTCACAATAGTCAATCATATGTTGAAATATCTAGGGATATAAGTAACCAAAAAACTCAGAAGCTCTGCATGAGGAAAACTACAGGATATTATTACAAGAAACCAAAAGCAACCTTCACAAATGGAAACATATCCCATGGTCATGGATCGGTAGACTCAATAATGTGAAGATGTCAATCCTACCTAAGCACTCTATAGGTTCAATGCAATTCTGATACAAATACCAGCATCACGTTTCAAGTAAGTATAAAATTGACTACCAATTTCATACGGAAAGGGAAGAAACCAAGAATTGGCAAAGAACTCATCAAGAAGAACAATAAAGTGAATGGGCTTGCATTATCTAACTTTAAAATTTATTATACAGAGGTATTGGCTTATGTACATGTATGTATATGACAATACACTGAGGGAGTAGATGGACATTAGGTCTCTGCTCAAGCCCTGCCTCAAATCAAGAACACTTTGTTCTAACAACCTGGCATTCTGTGATTCTCATCCTCCCATCACAATCCCTGAAGACAAAAGCAGATGGTGCCCTGCTATCAAAAGATACAGTGTCTGCGGTCTTAAAGGCTTGAGGTTAAACAAGTAGTCATTTAGCAGAGAAGCAACCATCTCACATGGAGGAAGCACACCAGCCTGTGTGATCATGAGGTGTCAAAGGGATCTGGTACCAGGAATCAGAAGGCCCCAAACAAACAAACAAGCAAAAACATATTGTTGAGAACAAGGGGTATTAGAGGAGCAGAGACCCAAAGCCCAACTATAAACAATGGAACATCCCCTCACTTAAGGGTCACAAGGAACAGAGGAGTCAGCCAGAGCACAGTATAGCCCCAATGAAACACATAATATCCCTCTGGTTCCTTGAGGCTTCCTCATGCCCCACTATCATGACCTCAATGCTGCCTTTACTGCAGGCGAGACCAGAGCACATACACAAGTACAGATAAGAGATAAGAGCTCTAGACACAAGGAATCCAGGAACAGGAATGGAAGTAGCAATACCAGGAGGGTAGGGGGAAGGTGGGGAGAAAAGGGGAGAAAGGGGGAACTTGACAAAATGATCAACATATAACCACACTGCCCCCCCAAAGGGACAAACAAAAGAAACTGTGGGGGAAGGGAGACAGCAGTCAGTGTAAGATATGAAAATATAATAATTTATAATTTATCAAGAGGTCACGAGGGTGGGAGGGGGTAAGGGAGGGGTAAAAGAGGAGCTGATACCAAAGGCTCAAATAGAAAGTAAATGTTTAGAAACTAATGATGGCAACATATGTACAAATATGCTTGAAACAATTGTATAGATTGTTATAAGAGATGTAAGGGCCCCTAATAAAATGATCTGCTAATAATAATTTTAAAAACTTACTACACAGCCACAGTCATCAAAACAACATGGTACAGGTATAATGATAGATACTCAGACCAAAGAATAAGAACAGAAATCCAGAAATAAAAACAACAGAACACAGATTACTGATCTTTGATAAGGACCCCCAAAGATCTCAAATGGGAAGCAGATGCCCTTTTTAACAAATGGTGCTGGAAAAACTAGATATCAGCTGTGTTAGTTTGGGTATTTTAGAGAAACAAATCCACAGAAACTCATGTATTAGACAGGCTTTTATATAAAGGTTAAGTGTGCATCAAGAAAGCATTCCAACCCAGTGCTGCCCAAGCCCAGCATTAACACATTAACCCATATGTCCAACATCAATTAATAAAGTCCTCCTTCATCTCACAAAACACACCCAATGATGCAGACTGCAGGAGGAAAGCAGAGTCAGTGAATGTGTAAACATCTCAGCGCTGGCAGGGGTCTCCACAAGGGTGCTCCAGCACCCAGGGCTGCATCAGGCTAGGTCCATGTTGCTTCTCCCCAGGAATGTCTTGTAGGAAGCGAGCCTTGCCAGCTAAATCAGGGAACTGGTTAAGGCAGCTGCACCCTGGTCTGGCCATCAGAAAGCAAGAAGCCCAAGAACTAGAAAGGTGAGGCTCACTGAGCCATTTATCCCTCTGCCCTTCAATTAACCCCACTTGTGTTTATTGGCCAGGTTGGCACAATAAACTAACCAACTCATCAGCCTGCAGCAGAATGAAGAAAAACCCTTACCTCATCTCATACACAAGGACAAATTCAAGGTGAATCACAGACCTTGAGGTAAAACCCCAAGCTATCAGGATCATCAATGAAAATACTAGGACAAAACTAAAAACCTTAGCACAGGGAATACATGGGCTATTCGTAATAATGAAGGATACACATTCAGAGGAAGATAAAATATTCGTGTGAGACATACTAAAGATACAACACTTGTGTACATTGAAATACTTCATCAAGCCAGTAATAAGAGAGCCCACAGAAAGGGAAAAGGTATTTAGTAATGACATATCAGACAAAGATCATTACTAAAATCTACAGAACCCTGCAACCTCACAACAACAACAACAACAAAAATGAATAGCCCACTGAGGAGCTGGGCAAAAGACTTGAACAGAAGATTCACAAAGGAGGAAACCTGAATAGCTAATAAACATATGAGAAAATGTTCCCGATCATTAGCCACCCAGAAAATGCAAATCAAAACAACTATGAGTTACCTACCACGTTACACTCACAAGGATAGCTCAATTAAAAAAAATCAGTAAGCTACAAGTATTGGAGGAGGTGTGGTGAGATAGGAATTCTCATTCCCTGCTGGTGGTCTTGTAGATAAGTTCAGCCACAATGGAAAGTGATTTGGCCATACCTAAAACAGATGGAAATTGAGTTACCTTACTACCCAGCAATTCCTCTACTGAGCATATACTAAAAATAAATAAGATACAGGCCAGGACCAGACATCTGTGTTCCAATGTTCATAGCTGTGCAATTGACAGTTGCAAAGAATTGGAAATAGCCTAAATTTCCATAAATAGACTAATGGATTAAAAAACTCTGGTACAAACACACAATGGAGTAATACAGATACCTAAAAAACATTGATGAAAAGATGAAACACCTCATATTATGGAAAGAGTTGGAGGATATTATGCTGAATGAAGCTAGAGAAGCACAAAGGACAAGTATAACACGTGTCTTCTGAGGTAAGTTCAAACAACAGAACTTTCATAGGGGAAATGTAGATAGCTCACAATTTCCGGGCTGAGGACCAGATATTCTGGGAAGGGCCAGACCACACCCAATGATGCATATATAATCAAAAAGAAAAGAAAAAAGATGCAGATAACTCCTGTGCTGAAAGACATCTCACACACACACACACACACACACACACACACACACCATGTCTTTATGGCCCTCAGAGGGACAGGGGAAGTAAAACAACAGCAATAGGGGGTCAGGGCACTAATCCACCCAAGAGAAAGATATTGTTTATATCTCCATAGTAAAGGGAGAGAGAATAGTCCTCATTCCAGTGCACCAAGCCTTTGGTGCGGTGTTCCTGCTCGAAGCTGTTCCTTCATAGAGAGGACTGCAGGTCAGGCCTCAACAAGAAAGCACATCAACTTTGGGCCCCTACTTAAATCTTGCCTCAGTACAAGAACAGTTTGTACTAATAATGTGGCAATGGATAATACTCACATTCCTGACATGATCAGTGAAGACAAAATGGGTGCATAAGCAAATGTGGTGAAGAAAAAGCTAATAGTGCCTGGCTATTAAAAGATAGAGTATTTAGGAACTTAATGGCTTGACGTTAAGCAAGTGGCATCTAGTAGGGAAGCAACAAAGCCCACGTGGAAAAAGCACACCAGCCTGTGTGTTCATGAGGTGTCAACAGGAATAGGTATCAGAAGTTCAAACACAAGCAATCAAATTAACATGAAGAAACACAAAGTGGAGATCCAAAACGAAGATGTAAGATAATTGAACAGCCCTTTACAGAAGGGCCACACAGATTGGGTGATATATCCAGGGTACAGTATAACACTGAAGAAACATATAACTACCCTCTAGTTCTTTAACATTTCCTCCCCTTACTATTATGGTCTTAAGTTTACCTCATTAATCTTGTTAGACCTGCATATGTTCATTTGAATAATTAAGATGAGTCGATGCATGAAATCCAAGATAGATAAACCCTTCAGAAACAGTAATAGGAGTAATGATTCCATGAGAATGTGAGAAGAAGGGGGGGAGGGTGAAGTGTGGGAAGGGGGAACTGATAACAACGATGACTCTATAACCCCACTAGAGTGGAACAAATAACAGAATTGTAGGTGAATGGATACATTTGATGGTGTAAGATACGTCAAATATATATGTAAGGGTTCCTGGGTGATAGGATGGGGGAGGGAGGGGAAAAGGGGGAGCTGATATCAAAGAGTTCAAAAAGAAACAAAATGCTTTGAAAATGATGGTGGCAGCAATTGTGCAATTTTGCTTGATTTAATTGAATAATGGATTATTATAATATCTGTTAGAGCTCCCAATAAAATAATTTTTAAAAGGATCAATTCAGCACAAAAATATAAAGATCTTAAATGTTTATTCTCTTATTAACAAAGCTCCAAAATTCATGAAAGACAAACTAAGTAAATTACAAAGAGAAATATACAAACTTAAAAATATATTCGAAGATTTCAAAAGCATGATTTCTTTTGGGAAACAGAAAGATTTCTCCCAAGTCATCTCCCAAATATATATTAGACTTAGGACACTGCTTGCAGCTAATGGTAAATGATTGTCAAGTTACCTCCCTGAAGGCAGTCAGTTGCCAGACTAGTCTGGTCCCACCACAAGAGGGGCCCACTCCCTGCTGTTAAGGACAATGGGCTATTTCTCCCTAAAGGCTTGCAGTCATTGGTTTGGTTCCTGTAGGTGGGGTTTACACCCTACTGATAATGGTTTCTATAGTGAGCCAGAGAACAGGTCAAACTGGCTCAGTGATATCCAAAATTAAGCTACCTCCCTAAATCTAGGATCCACCCTTGTCACATGTATACTCCCAATCCCTCCCATTCTTATTGCGTGTATATCCCTAGATTGTCCCTTTTCACTGCTGTGTAACCTATAGTGCAACCCCTTCCTGTGACATATGCCTTTAAGTGTCATTCGGGGGCTTCCATGTCCCCAAAGAATATAAAAGCCTTGGTTACCAATAAATCTCTCTCTCCACGTGGACCACCAAGTGAGGCTGAGATAAGCATGCTACCATGAAATGTGTTTGGTTCCATTATTTTAATCTCTCTTCTATCTCTCACACTTTCTATGGCTTTACTATAATCTTTACTTATTACTGTACAATTGCAGCTACCGGGCCTGCGATGATGTTGGGGGCCCTTTCCCCTACAATTTCTAAAATTTGGTAGCACAAATATACCGAAAATCATTGATGTTATACAATATATGAAAAACAGCACTTTTAAGCAACTTAGAGTATGTGATATTTATGAAGCACCACATTTAATAATGACAGAATACATATTCTTTTCAAGTTCATATACAACATCCATCAAGATGGATCACATTCTGATAAAAAAGTGACAATTTATGTAAAAGCATTTATGCCATTCAAAGTATGTTCTTGGTACATCCATATCATGAGGAATTTTGTGGCTTGATCATTATTTTTTAGGAATCTATAGTATACCATTGTGTGCATGTACAAAAGTTTCTTTTGTCATCCTTCTACTGATGGACTCTGGTGCATTTTTCAACTTCTTGCTATTGTGAACTATGTTAATATTAACATGGTACAGCATATATCTGTTCATGTTGTGTCTGTTATTTTATTGAGGTATACACCGAGCAGAGGTAATGCTGGGTCATATGGGATTTCTATTTCCAGGTGTCTTAAATAATGACATGTTGATTTCCATAATGATTGCACATGTTTACAGCAGCATAAAAAAGTTCCAATTTCCCTGTACTCTTCTCAGTATTTGTTGTTTTCTAGTTTTTTTTTAATTGGCTTATCATTGACAGTAGGAAGTGATTGTTTTGATCTGCATATCCTCCCTCTCCCTCCAACATGAGAAAATAACCCCAGCTGAAATAAGGCCTCATTTTTAAAATATATAAACCTGTTTTATCTTTGTGTTTTTCCCTGTCATCTTGGTCTGTTACAATGTTTGTCCTTTTGTGATTGACTAACTAGCTCACTGAAGATATGGGTGCTGTGTTAGAATGTGGTGAAGAAATTAGATAGTACCTGGCTATCAGAAGGTATAGTGTCTGGGGACTTAAAAGCTTAACAAAATAAGCAACCATCTAAGTATTGTGTTAGTTAAGCCCACACAAAAGAAATATATAGCCTATGTGATTCAAGGATTGTAAATAATACAATCCAAGATCAGAAGAGGAAATTGTATTAGAGTTTAAATTCTGAGGCAACCAGTGAGTGCCCAAAATCCATTTGCAGAGTCCCCATGTGAATTAAGCTTCCACTGAACTCTCTTAGAACATTGACTAGGGATGTGAATAGTCCTGCCCTCCCATAGAGTGCATTAGGTAGTAGATGTACTTAGCTTAAATTGAACAGCTTATCATTTATTCCCCATTTGGACCCATTTTAAATGTTCTGGATTTTATTTTCTGTTTGATTTTCTATGAAAATCTTTGTTTTATTGTATAATTTTGTTGGGGAATTTTTTTTTGGGGGGGGGTGAAAGCTAGGCTACATAAATCTATAGAGACAGTACCTGGATTAATAATTTTTAGGGTTATTGCAGAGAAGTTGAGAGGAAATTGGGAACCAAGATAATGGGTGCACGAATGAAAAAGATGTTCTAAAATTGGGATGATTATTGTAAAATTCTTTTTAATGTATTAAAATCATTGAATTGTATGGCATGTGAGTGGTATGTGAATAAAACTTTTTAAACAACTAGATAAATAAAACATCTACTTCTATTACCTAAATAGTAAACTTTGCCTCAAAAAATTAAAACATAAGATAAAACTATGAACATTTAAAAAGTACAGTAGACATATGATGAACAATTTTGGCCAATAAAATGAACGACTGAGGTGAAATAGATGAAGTCCTTGAAATAAACAATTTGCCAAAGCTTACTCAAAAAGAAATTGATCATCTGAACAGCCCTTTCCTTATTAAATAAGTTGAATTTGCAGTTTAAAAAAACCTTCTGATAAGAGCATACCAAGCCTATATTGCTGTATTGGTGAATTTTACAATAACACAAATTTATAGAAAGTCTTTTATTCTTAATTGCATTTTAATGTATAATGTAATTTATATCTACTATCTCCTTTTGACTTCATAATATGCACGTGAGACAGACAAGATATTATCAATTTGTACATAAAGAACATAAATATTAAGAAGTTAAGTCACTTGCCTGGCTGAAGATCTATATCTCTAAATTAATCCTTTTTATTATAACTCCCATCATTCGTTTGTCAGTTTGTGCTATGCTGGTGGTTTGCATGTTGCTGTGATTCTGGAAGCTATATCATCAGTATTTTAAATGTCAGCAGGGTTTCCCGCTGTGAACCATTTTCAATGGAGCAGACCATGATGAAGGACTTTGTGGTCTATTTCTTTAAAATTTGAAGAAATTTGAATACCTTTTGAATAAATTTTGAAGAAAATTGAAATATTTGATTACCATATACAGTACCATAAGATGAGTCCCTCATGTTGGAAGGAACTCAAAACGTGACAGGAAGAGCTGCCTTGGCTAAATAGACTCCACCTTAATGAATTGGATTAAAGAAAACTTTGGGGATTTTTATATGCTGATGTAAAACAACTCAAAATGAGAAGAAACATTCATTAGCAAGAGGGAAGTGGAATATAAGATGTATGGAGCTACAAAAATTAGAAGTTGTTTAATTGAAATGTTACACACACAGACTAGTATCCTAGCTATTAGTAAGTGTGAGAGGAGCTCTGGTTATGTAGTAGATTACATGTTGGGCTGTTGACTGCAAGGTCAGCACAAGCAGCAACTGGGGGTAAAGATCTTATCTCATAAAGATTTCTCAGCCAGAGAAACCCTAGGGAGCAAATACACTCTGTCTGATAGGATCTCTACGAATCACAATTGAGTAAATGTGAATGAATTTGGTTTGGCTGCATTGGGTTTTAGTCATCTTAAATGGACTGATTTGGGCTATTTGAATAGGACAAATCATATAGTCTACTATCTCAAGAATAACAAATTGAAGAGAAATGAAGTTGGATTCATTATCATAAAGGCTATCTCCAGATCTACCCATCAATGGAACACAGTTAGTGATTGAACAATGTGTTAGGCAGGATTGACCAGAAAAACAAATCCATAGACATATATGAGGAGGACGCCCCTTCCAAAAAAACCCCCCAAAAACCTGAAAACCACTAGGTGAGCATGGAGCAACTCGCCCCTAATTAGTGTAGCCAATTGCGTCGCCTGGGAAGGTTCCCTCTGTTCACAGAGATTTTTTTCATAAAAGCCGTTTCACTCAAACCTCATTTTTTTTTGTGTGATCGCCAATCTAAGAGAACAGCGTGCGACTGTGAAATTTTGTTTCTTGCTGGGGAAAAAATGCCACATAAACTGTTGTGATTTTGAACACAGCTTATAGAGAGTGCTATGGAAAAACAACTTGGTGCTTGGAACATAAAAATTGGAAGCAAAGAAGAAGCATATGTAGTTGTAAAATAAAGCCGTGCATAAAAAAATATAACTGAGATTGCATGATAAAAATTTTTCAAGGTCAAAGAATTATTCATCATGAATTCCTTTTCTGAAAACATAAATGAAACTCAATGAATGAAATATACAGGAAGGAAATGAAATACATCTGTGGAAAGTGATGACAGAGAAGCCCAACGACATCAGTCAGAATAAAGGTAGAGGTCCACTGCAAAACAGACCATCCATTGCTGAGACCCTGAAACTGGTACTTGAATGTAGAGTAGCTAAAGGGAATTGAAGTAATGGTAATGAGAAAGAGCTGAACAGAAGATTTAAAAGGATGGGCTGAGAAGATAAATTTAAGCATTCTCATAAAATGTACAAACACTAGGAATTACAAAACAAAGAAGGAAAACATGCCCTGCAGATGGAAGAACTGAAGAAAAAGTCAAGCCTCCAACTGAAATATTGATGGAGTCCATAGGCAAAATTTTGCATGAAGCAAGAAGTAGCAAAAGATGAGAGAATGCAAAGATTTATTGTACCAAAATAAGTGGACATGATTCAATCATTTTAGCAGAAAGCAGGAAATGATAGTATTTAAGTAACAGATACAAGTTGCACTGAAGTCATTGGTGAAAAACAAGGCTCCATAAATTGATGGAATGCTAGTTGAGTTGTATCCACAAACAGATGTCACACTGGAAGAACTCATTCATCTATCTATGCCAAGAAATTTGGAAGACAAATACCTAATCAACTGACTAGAGAAGATCCATATTTATACCCACTCCAAAGATAGGTAGTTCAAACAATGAAGATATTGTCAAACATTATATTTAATATTACACACAAATATAATTTTGCTGATAACAATTCAAAATGCTTGTAGCAGCACATAAACAGGGATTTGTCAGAAATTCAAACCCGATCAGAAGAGGACATAAAGTGAAAGATAGTAACAGTGATATCAGTTGGATATTGCCTAAAATAGAATAGAAGAAATAAGTTTACTCGTGTTTTATTGACTGTGGAAAGATATCTGACTGTGTGGATCATGAAAAATTATGGATAACAATATAAAGAATGGGAATTCTGGAACATTTCATAGTGTTCATGTGGTATCTTGGACAAAGGCACCGCATGACCAAAAGTCAGTCATTTAAACAGAAGAAGGGAATGTTGTGTGATTTAAAATCAGGAACGATATGTATCAAGATATATTTTCCTTATAATTATTAAAGCTGTATGCTGGGCAAATAATCCAAGAAATTAGACTACATGAAGAACGTGGCATTAGGAACTGAGGAAGGCTTCTTAAAAACTTTCAATATGCGTATGGCATATGCTTGCTCGCTGGAACTGAAAATAACTTGCATTAATACTTAATGCTGAAGACAAAAAAAACGACAGTCTTAAGTATACCTCAACATAAAAACAAAAAGTCTCACAAAACCAACCAGAAACTTCATAAGAAATGCAATAAAAATTTCAAGGACTTCATTTTTCTTGGATCCAAAATTGGTATCCATTCAAGTAGCAGTCAAAATTTCAAATGAGGTATAGTATTGGGAAACTCTGTAGCAAGAGACACAGATTTTTACATATAACCTCCTCCCTGGGGGAGGGACAACATAAAAGTGGGTGAAGGGAGACGTTGGACAGTGAAAGATATGACAAAATAACAATTTATAAATTATCAAGTGTTCATAAGGGAGGGGGAGCGGGGAGGGAGGGGGGAAATGAGGAGCTGATATTAAGGGCTCAAGTAGAAAGCAAATATTTTGAGAATGATGATGGCAACAAGTGTACAAATGTGCTTTAAATGTGCATGACACAATGGATGGATGGGTGGACTGTGATGAGAATTGTACGAGTCTCCAACAAAGTGATTTTTTTAAAAAGAGACACAGATTTGTTAAAGAACAAAGTGGCATAGTGGTTATGCATTGAGCTGTCATCTGCAGAGTCAGCAGTTCAAAATCACCAGCTGTTCTGTGGAAGAAAAAGGGGGCTCCATATATCCATAAGGAGTTAAAATCTCAGAAACTCACAGAAACAGTCCTCCTCTGTCCATAGGGTCGATATAAGTTGGCACTGACTCGATGGCAGTGAGAGTTTTGAGTGAGAGCTTCCGTGAGCATTAATTGTGGATCCAAGCAAGATGAAATTCTTTTCAATTTCAGTTTTTTTCTTCACTGATCATGATGTTATCAGCCCATTTGTAGGGATTTGGTTTTCTTTACATTGAGTTTCAATTCATGCTGAAGGCTGCAGTCTAGTTTTCATTAGCAAGGGTTTTCAGCAAGCATGGTTGTGGTGTTTGTATATTTTAAATCGCTGATAAACCTTCCAATCCTGATGCCTCATTCCATTTCTTTTTACAGCTGGACAATTACAATGTCTTCCTTTTCTTTTAAATAGTTATCTTTCTTGCGAACTTCAGACATGTAAATCGTTGGGTAGGAATCAGAAAGACAGGTTAATAATGGTGGTTTTCCTGATTCCTTTGTCATCTTCATGAAGGAGGAGTTCCTTGTATGAAACTGCCATCAAACTAATTAGATTGCATCCATCATTTTCAGGATTATTGGTAACCCTGGCACATTTTCCCCAAATCACCTTGCATCCTTCTTTTACCAGACACTGCTCGCGCACATTCACTTAAATAATGGCACCTTTAGTAATAATGCCCAACGTGGTTTACAGTGGGGACAGGAGGTTCGAACCTTCTTTACACCAAGTATTGGTAAGCGAGAGGTGACTTTAAGTTTAGGGTGTGTACTATGTACTTTCTTGAAATGTAAGCCCATTGGTTTGATGAATCATTCATATATTTGTGGTTTTGGTGTAAAGCCATCCCCAATAAAGCAAACTTTAGGAATTATCCTTTTCCATGCCTTCTTTTTTCTCTTTCCTGTTCTAATAATTTTTAGTACTTCAGTTTCCCCTGGGCACAAACTTTGGGCAGAGGGATTTCCCATTTTTCTGGGTTCTTTTTCATTTTTGTTTAATCATATTGGACAGTACTTTTGCTTGTGACTGTCCCTGTATGTCCAGCAGATGAGCAGGCACTGCACCTTGTGGAGTCTTCTCGTCATTCTTTTGTTTGTTGTTTCTCTTTTCATGCATCTTGATAGCCTTTTTCATTTGTATTTTCTCAGCATGAGGCTGCTTGTTATGACAGAGCTTGGCCTTCAGGCCAATCAACTTTTTTGCTGTCTTTGAATGTTCATGAGCCTCTCTTGACTTTCCTTCTTTCTCATGGTAATCCATATGATACTCATACTGAGTATGGTATAAGTTGATATATTCTTTTTGTGGCAAGATGATGGAAGCAAAGTCATCGGGTGTAGTATCCTGGGTAGATGAACCACTCAATTTCCCCCCTAATTCTTTTTAATATGGTCCAGTTCCTAAGATTATTTGCTCAATATACAGATTGAATAAATATGGTGAAAGAATACAACGCTGGTGCAATCCGCTCCTGATTTGCAAGCATGCAGTTTTCTCTTAACTCTCGTTGAATGACTGCCTCTTGGTCCATATACAGATTTTGAATGAGTATAATGAAAAATTTTGAAATAACAATTCTCTTCGATGTTATCCATAATGCATTATTATACACACATTCAACTTATTTTGTCAAGTCAATAAAACACATGTAAACATCTTTTTTGGTATTCTCTCCTTTCAGCCAAGATCCAGCTAATGCGCCCATCCTTATCTAAATTTAGCTTGAAATCTGGCAGCTCCCCGTTGATTGCTTTTTGCTGCAATTACTTTTTAATTAACTTCAGCAAAATTTGACTTTCATGTGATATTAATGATTTTGTTCAATAATTTCTACATCATGTTGGGTCACCTTTCCTTGGAATGGGCACAAATATGGATCTCTTGCAGTTCTTTAACCATGTAGCTCCCTTCCAAGTTTCTTGAGATACACTAGCAAGTGCTTGCACTACTTCAATTGTTGAAGCATATAGTTGCTATTCTGTAAATTTCTGGAGATTCGCTTTTGACTAATGTCTTCAGGGCAGTTTGGACTAATTTCATCAATGTCATTGACCCTTGATCATATGTTACTTCTTGAAAAGTTTGAACTTTGACCAATTATTTTTGTTGCAGTAACTCTCTATATTCCATACATCTTCTTTTAAAACTTTGTGCCTCATTCAATATTTTGCCCATGGAATTGTTCAATATTACAATGCAAAGCTTGGGTTTATCTTCATTTTTTTAAGTTGAGATATGCTGAGCATAGTTTTGCTTTTTGGCATTCTCACTCCAGGTCTTTGTACATTTTACTGCAATACTCAATGGTATTTGCAAGCATCTTTTGAAAACGTATCTTTCGTTCTTTTACCTCATCATTTCTTCCATTTGCTTTAGCTATTGTTTATTCAAGAGGAAAAGCTTCATAGTCTCTTCTAACACTGACTTTGTTTTTTCTTGATTTTGTATCTTTTTAATGGCCTTCTGCTTTACATATGGTGTCCTTGATGCTATCCAATAGCTCAAAAGGTTTTTGTTTGTTTGTTTGTTTGTTTTGTTTTGCATTAGTGTTCAATGTATCAAATCTTTTCTTGATGTGTTCTCAAGTTTTATTTGGCCCTTTTGAACTTGTTTTAATTTTTTACTCTGGTGTAGGCATATTCTTATATTACCTAAAGCTCCTTCCTGAATTATGTAATATTTAAAGCAATCTTATTCTTAATAGATAACTAGAAGAAACTCTTAAAATTGTCACAGAATTAATTTTTGAGTTACTTGCTAATTCATATAAATTATAAATGAGTTATGAATGTTGAGAAAGATGTAAGAAATTAGTGTATATCTATAGCAAGGATGGGTACAAGTGCAGAGATAAAATTACAATGAGTAATCTGAAAATTCAAAATCATTAACCAAACAGGAACCTCATTGCATTTGGAAGATTGTCATTGAATGTTTTTAGAAGGGTATCTCATCACATTTTCAGGTCTAGTTCCAAATGGAAATAATAAAGGAATTCATTGTAAGAAAAGTAGGTCTACTTTTACTTTTGTCAATGCTTGACAAACAACAATTATTAAATAATTAGCATAATTTAGAAAAGTGAGGTTGCAAAGCAGTTCTTTTTTCCCAATAGTTTTATTGAGATATAATTCACCTCCACAGTTTATTTGTGTTTAGAAGGTGTTGTGTATTATATATATATATTCACCACAATCAGTTCCATACATCCTTCCTGCTCTCCATTATTCCCCATTTGTTCTGCAATTCCACTCAACCAACACCTCCAACCCCTGCCCCCGACAAGTCATTATATCAACTATTGTCTCTATACATTCATCCCTTCTGTGCTTCATATACTGTGAAACTTACTAAAGATAAAAGTGAAAAGAAAGGAAAAGACTACCGGAAATACTAAAATAAACCAGAGAGAAGCCTCTGTTGAGAAGCAAGCAAGAAATATTTAAACCTAGAACAAATCTAGAATGGGTTAAGAGGGAGATCAGCTGATCAGGGACCCCTGATTGCAAGGCTATTCACACCACTCAACTGTGATCAGAGGGGATCTGCAAGATGCTTAATGTGCCTAGGTACTATGCAGGTTGTCGTTGGACACCCATTATCCTCTATAGACTTCTACAAATTGGGTGCTCATAATTTAAACTCTTATACCTTTTCCTCCATGGTATTTGAATTTTTGGGGTCATTTTTGGCTCATGCAGGTTGGCGTGCTTCCATGTGGACTTGGTTTACATCTCATGTAGATAACTGCTTGTTTAAATAAAAGACTTTAAGACCCCAAATACTATTCTTATTGATAGCCAGCAGACAAGTATTGACCAGGGCCATATCATAAGAACTAACTGTTCCTTGACTAGTGCTAGAAATAAGTGGGACCCCAGAATCCACTCACTTGTCCACGGACTTTTTAGGATTCTAGTTTACTTTAGTGGTCTCATTATTGTTTTATAACATACAATGCTGCCAATCATCCCCACTGGGGCATAAAGTAATTCCATTAATAACATCAATAATTTATCCAATGGCAGCATTTAGAATACTGGAGAGAAAAGGAGGTTATGCAAGTATAGTCCATCTACAAACCTCAATCTGTGAGTTGTTCCTTTGTACAGATGAAATTCATAAATGATTGAGCTCTGTTTACATTGACCATGGGGTTGGTGCTTTGGGAAAAATTCTAGTAACATTCCTTTACAATTGCAGATCTGCACAGCAGTTCTTGATAACTAGAAATCAGGGAAGATTACTAAATCAAATGAAACTGAGGACTATTTTGAACTTTTATATGCAAGTTTGTTTGCTTGCATATAAATTATCACACTAAACGACTTCCACTATTTAGGTAGCATTATAATAAACCATATAAACCTGACACTAAAAACAGATAGTTTAGTTTGACATATGATTGCTCTATTTCCGTTTGGAAATAATTTGAGGGCTATTAATTTGTAAGAATGGACAACAGAAATGGAAACATAACACAATATTAACCTATTTTTTAGGTTTAATGATCTTCAGCAAGCTGCATTCACTAGTTGCATGAAAATTTATTTATTACACCTTTATACATCATGACAATTGTGGAATAAATTTGTACGTGTAGAATATTATCCCATTTGAGACTCATCCCTGTACCATTCATGAAATCAATTAAAAATGTATGTGAATTTCTCTGGGAAGCTAAAGTTGTTTATTTTTTCCACTGCCTATATTCACTACTGTGTCAATACATTGCAAATATTTAAAATAAGGGATTGTCATATATTTCCCAAAAACTTTCTATGGTAATTTTAAAAATAATTAAATTCCATGGATAGCGAGATGTCCATGGTACCATAAACTTGTAACATGATTCACAAGGCATTAATGTATACTTATAATTGACTTTCTCATCAATAAGTACGCAGAGTAGTTAACCTTACTGATGGTGAAACTGGAGCTATTAATTGAGCAGGAACACATCAATTCTAATATTGTACTAAGAAATTTCCTAAAAAGCCAGACCTAGGCAATGTAAGATATATAATAATGTATAAGCACTCAACTATAAATGTGATGTCAAATTTAAGAAACCACGAATCAATGCAAGGTAAAATAGATTAAACAATAGCCATTTTATTCTAAACAAAGATATGATGTGACTTGTATGGCATCTGAATTCCTCCTACAATATCAAGTGCTCAGTAGGCTGGAAGATGAAAGCATTGTTATCAAATAAATATACCATAGGTCATATAGAAGATTATGCTGTAGTATAAATTTGGCATGGGTCATTTAGTAGCAGTTTGACATGATCTAGTCACATCACCTCACTAATCCCATTTCCTCATCAGTATAATGTGTAAGGGAGAAAATCAGGACTTTCTACTCCCTTAAAGACACAGTCTTGGATACTCACAGGGGCAGTTTTACCTTGTTCTATAGTCACTATGAGTCAGTATTGACTTGATGACAGTGAGTTTGGGTTGAGAAAACGTGTGTAATGCTTATTTTTTAAAGTGTGGTTTTGAAAGTAAAAAATATTAAGTATTTCTCATGTAATAAGTGATTTAAGATGTTAGTTCTTTGTTCCATTTGGTGATGCTAAAGTAAACAAGGTATCCACAGAGCGGTAAAATTTGCAAACAGTGGAAATTGTAAACAAACAAACAAACAAAAAGATTTCACAAAAGCAGAATAGACGAAAGGATGAATACAATTTTAAGACACCCTCTGGAATCAATCAAGCTTACAAATCTTAAAATATTATCAGAGTATTTCTTTAAACATTGAGAAAAGTAAAATTATTATTTCAAGAAAAATATTTCAGTATACATATGTGACCTGTATTCTGATTAAGCTGTTCAGTTGCCTTTGTTTCTAATCACCCATAGCTAATTTTTAGTGGCTTATTTTAACATCATATTATACCTTAAAGTGAAATATTTTCTTAATAGGCAAACACAGCTAATTTTTCTTTTGACCCAGCATGGTCTAGTACAAAATAATCTAACAGAGCTTCCTTAATTTTTAAAGAAATAATATTCTTCTTAATCTTGTTTAAATGCGTATCTATATGATACATAATATAGCTTTAACTTAACAATGATTTATTTCTAACAATTTCACTGAAATAGAATTCACATATCAATACATTTCAATAGTTCAATCACATTCATAAGGGTTGTGCAACAATCACTACAATCAATTCCAGTATATTTTTTCTTCCCTGAATTTATTGTAGTTAGCTCCTCATTTCTTGACAGCCTCCTCTGTCACTTTCCTTTAAATCTATTGATTCAGTTGTCATCTCTATAGGTTTTAACCTAATTTGGGTTTCATATATAGAAAAATCATATAAAATCAAATCAGAACACAAACAAATGGCCCGCAAACAATCACACAATAAAACAAAACAAAACAAAAACTTCAATTGATAACAAAGCAAGAAAACATGAAAAACTGGAGCAATTATACATTGGGTCGAGAGGAAGATCACTGACAAGGTGTCAGATATTGACCTAACCACATCGCAATAATCCACCTTGAAATGTACTCTGTCTGGTAATAAGGCCTTGCCCTTCTCTGTTGCACAGTCAGAGGGGATTCATCAGTGGTTTATCCCACATTGGGCTTTTAAAAGCTAAATTCACAGGCAGAAGGACAGCAGCATGTGTGATCCAATAAATTTAAACAATAAAATAAATCTAAACAATAAAAAAAATAAAAAATGAAACAATAAAATAAAATAAAATCCCCTTGCAGAAGGGCCATGGGGAGGAGATGAGCCAGTCAGGGTGCAGTGTAACAATGATGAAACATACAATTTTCCTCTAGTTCTTGAATGCTTCCTTCCCCCTACCATCATGATCCCAAATATACCTTACAAATCTGGCTAGACCAGAGGATGTACACTGGTACAGATAGCAACTGGAAACACAGGGATTCCAGGAAAGATGAACCCTTCAGGACCAGTGGTGAGAGTGGTGATACTTGGAGGGTGGAGGGAACGTGAGGGAGAAAGGGGGAACAGATTACAAGGATCTACATATAACCTCCTCCCTGGGGGAC
>NW_022103942.1:5727916-5751809 GCF_000313985.2 Echinops telfairi
GGATGTTGTAAGATATGACAAAATAATAATCATTTATAAATTATCAAGGGTTCATGGGGGAGGGGGAGGGGGGAGGGATGGGGAAAATGAGGAGCTGATACCAAGGGTTCAAGTAGAAAGCAAATGTTTTGAGAATGGTGAGGGCGACAATTGTACAAAAGTGCTTGACACAATGGATGGATGGATTGTGATAAGAGTTGTACTAGCCCCCAATGAAACGATTAAAAAAAAAACCCAATAAATACAAACTTGGAGAAAAGAATCATATTGCAGCTTTTATCCTTAACACTTGGTTTGGAGAAGGCTGCTGAGGACAGTAGAATATGGTTTTAATGTTACGCTTTCTTCATGGGTCTCCTAGTCAAAATAACAAACCTTTGTACATACTCTGAAAAATAAGCTGGTCAGAATAAGCAAGTTTCACAGATTATAACTTTAAAAAAAATCCTCCATTCACCGATCAATTTTTTTGTTTTCCTTTAATCAGTAGCTCAGTCCCATGAAATATATTTACTTTAAATTGAACATTTAGTTAGTCAATCTTAGAAGATTAAAATTAGTTACATTAGTTAATAAATCACATTGTTGGAGCCCTATAAATCATATATCAAAAACTATATGAACTAGAGGTACAACCCATGACATATCAACATGTCTTATATGCCATTTCAGTAGCCAAGGCAGCATCTTGGCTTAAGCATTTGGCTACTCACCACAGGGTTGGTGGCTCAAATCCAGCAGCCACTCCCAGGAAGAAGATGAGGCTATCTGCTCCCATAAAGATTTACAGTCTGAGAAACCATCTATAAAGTTGTTACAGGTCATAATTGGTTCAATGTCAGTGGGTGTGGGGTTGATACGCAATTTACTCATTATAAAGGTACATTAAAATAATGAACAATTTGTCCAAGAAAATATTCTTATTAAGTATAAGGTTGATTTAAATGTACTACTTTTGTTTATTTTTTAAAAGTACCATATGATATATGCAAGATATCAACACTTACATTCAAATGGATTTTGACATTAATTTTATAACTTTTGAGTTCTTTTGAGGCATTATCAATGACCAAAAAAAGAGAAAGAAAAATTAGAATTAATTATGATCATTTGAACAATTTAATTTACCTTGGTGTCTGGATATAACTTCTTAAAACTGGCCGGACTTGATAAAGAGAATTGCTCCTAAAAACGTGGCCCTTCCTCTTCAAGCCAAGAGGAGTGCATTAATGATTCAGGCTTGTCTTCCCCAAGACTATGACTACTCGAGTTCAACATGAATTTGGGTTACATAGCTGCATTCTTCTTACCATTCCAAGCCTCACCTGAAGAATGATCCATGTAGTGGAAAGCATTATTTATTTATACAGAATTTCTCAAATCACTTTACCCAGTTACTTCAAATAAGCAGCACTTTACAGTGAATAAAACATAAATATCTGACTGTTTACCTCCAACTCCAGATATGTAGCAATCAGAAATTAGGTAAAGTGAGGGAGAATTCATATGGAACTTTGAGCTGATAAGCAATAAACACACAGTAATGACTTGTGATTTATTTGTTTTAGAACTCCAATTTCCCTCCTTATATCCTAGAAAACTATTAGCTTTGAAGGGTAAATGCTTTTATTCTATTTCATTCTAGTTTTTTGACTGCCTTCTGACTGTCAATCTTTTGAAGCATCCCCTCTCTGTAGTGAAAGGATAAAATTATGTTTCTCAACTATTAAATTTTCATTGGGCATAAAAACCCAAGGAGAATCATATCTGGGAATAGGACCTCTTGAGATTTATTTAGAGATTGATCGTTGGTTGTGACACTTAAGACAACTCATTTACATTCTTTTACATTTACAATGTGCTCACGTACTAGCAGCCTCTGTCACCAAAATACAGGAAGTAAGAGATTTCTAAATAAAGGAAATAAAAATTGGAATGAATTATACTAGCTGAGACAAACAGTTCTCATAACGTGAATGCAGATACAGAGACTAGCACAGGTCTTTGGTCCCCGCAGAACACTTGGCCCAGTCTGTGAGAACCTGAACTTTAAACCACCAAGTTGGTTCTCGATTTCTTGCGTTCACAATAGAAACCAAGAACAGTATAAGAACAATTATCAATAAATGCTTTCTTTAAAAATTATCAATAAATATATCGACTAATACAAACTAAAGCCATTATTGTCTATCTATTATGTTCTTATTTGAATGAGGTTCAAGGACACTGTATTTGGCACCTTGTTTCTTCATTATCAGAGTGCACATACAACTTATTCTTTTACATAGATAATCAGTCAACCAGACAGACAAAGGTAGTACAAGTAATAAGCAAATCTACAAAGAAATTAATAAGTAATGATTACCCTTCATTGCTCAACAAGTAAACTTATGGTTGTTGGCTTTTGTAAATTGAGGTTTATAAAAAAAATCCATAGAATATACAGGTATAAGAAAACATGTCATTATCCAAAGGGGAGGATAAAAGAAGAGACCAGATACTTATTACGAGAGGTTCAATATTCTGTTAATGATTTTAGCACTTGGGTACGCTTTGTTGAGACTTTCCTACTGGATTTCACCAAAAACCTTAGTAAGCAGTTAATGATATAATCCTTATTTTAAAGCTGAGGAAATGAAATCTAAGATAAATAATATGAGTATGTTAAGGATACACAGCCAAAACAGAGCAATTTGACCCTAGACCACATTTTCTTAATGACCTTTTGTTGTTCCTTTAATTTTGTTCTGACTCTATGATAGAAAAAAACAGTCCCGGTCCCGCACCATACTCATTGTACCTTCTATTTTCAGTTCTTTGCTGCTGTCACGGTGTCAATCCATCTCACTGATTCTCCTCATTTTTTCTGATGCTCTTTTTATACCTTCTGATAATATTTCCAAAGTCTTGCCATCGTTGCTTCAAAGGAACATTCTTGCTGTACTTCTTCCAAGACAGATTCATTTGTCCTTCTGGCAGTCCACGGTATTTTCAATATTCTTTGCTAGCACAATAATTATGAAGTATAAATTCTACTTCAGTCTTTCTTATTCATTGTCCAGTTTACCCATGTATAAGTAGAAAATAAAAAATACTATGGTTTGGGTGAGGAGCAACTCAGTCCTCAAAATTATATACTTGCCTTTTAACACGTTAAAGAGGTATTTGTCAGCAGGTTTGTCCAATGCCGTACATAGTTTGATTTCTTGACTGATCTTTGCATGAACACTGATTGTGGATCCAATGAAATAAAACCTTTGACACTTTCCATATTTTATCCATTTATCAGGATGATGCTTCTTGATCATTTTCTGAGGACTTTTGTTTCCTTTATGGTGAAGTGTGATCCCTACTTCAAATCCTCTTTACTTTCAGCAAAGTAAGGTGATATCATCCATATATCACACTTTGTTAATAAATCTCCTTCCAATACTGAGTCCATGTTCTTCCAATCCATGTTCTTTCGAGCCTCGTGCCACCACTGATTGTTCATTTCCTACAACTTTTAAGATTATATAGTCAGCACATAGATTGATTTAGTATAGTATAAGGATATAATTTAGATGTGTATCATTTCTGATTTTAATTCATGCAATATTCCCTTGTTCTGTTCTTGTCTATGCACAGGTTCTTTTTTTTTCATCGTTTTATTAGGGGCTCATACAACTCTTATCACAATCCATACATCCATCAATCGTGTAAAGCACATTTGTACATTCATTGCCCTCATCATTCTCAAAACATTCCCTCTCCACTTAAGCTCCTGGCATCAGCTCCTCATTTTTTCCCTTTCTTCCCCACTCCCCATCCCTCATAAACCTTTGATAATTTATAAATTATTATTATTTTGTCATAACTTGCCCTGTCTGACGCCTCCCTTCACCCACTTTTCTGTTGTCCGTCCCCCAGGGAGGAGGTCACATGTAGATCTTTGTAATTGGTTCCCCCTTTCCAAACCACCCTCCCTCTATCCTCCCAGTATCGCTACTCACACCACTGGTCCTGAAGGGATCATCCTCCCTGGATTCCCTGTGTTTCCATTTCCTATCTGTACCAGTGTACATCCTCTGGTCTAGCCAGACTTGCAAGGTAGAATTGGTATTATGATAGTGGCGGGGGGGGGGGGGGAAGCATTTAGGAACTAGAGGAAAGTTGTATTTTTCATCATTGCTACATTGCACCCTGACTGGCTCATCTCCTCCCTGATACCCTTCTGTATGGGGATGTCCAGTGGCCTACAAATGGGCTTTGGGTCTCCACCCTGCACACACACCCTCATTCACTATGATAAGATTTTTTTTTCTGATGATGCCCGATACCTGATCCCTTTGACACCTCGTGATCACACAGGCTGGTGTGCTTCTTCCATGTGGGCTTTGTTGTTTCTGAGCTAGATGGCTGCTTGTTTACCTTCAAGCCTTTAAGACCCCAGACACTCTATCTTTTGATAGCCAGGCACCATCAGCTTTCTTCAGTACATTTGCTTATTCACCTGCATTGTCTTCAGTGGTTGTGTTGGGAAGGTGAGCATCATAGAATGCCAATTTAATAGAAGAAAACATTCTTTCATTGAGGAAGTACTTGAGTGGAGGCCCAATGTCCTTCAGCTACCTTAATACTAAACCTATAAATATATGCACATAGATCTATTTCCCCATCCTCATATATAAATATATTTACATGTGCCCATGCCTTTATCTAGACCTCTATAAATGCCCTTTGCCTCCCAGCTGTTTCCTCTATTTCCTTTGACTTTCCTCCTGTCCCACAATCATGCTCAGTTCCCACCAGGGTTTCAGCTATTCCTCTTGGTTACATTACCCTTGATCATGCCCTCCCAGGCCTCCACACCCTCCTCACCACTGATTTGGATCACTTGTTGTTCTCTTGTACCTGGGTTTGTTAGCACCACTACCTTTTCCCCCACTTCTCCCCCTCCCATGTCCCCCCAGAACGGATGGTCCTGTTGTTTTCTCCTCCAGATTGTTCGTCCAGCCTATCCTATTTAGACCTAATAACATGCACAGAGATAATAACATGCACAAAAACTAGACAGAGCAAAACCAAGCAACAATATACAACAAAACAACAACAACAAACCAATGACCAAAAAAAAAAACACAAGAAAAAAAAAGCTTGTAGTTAGTTCAAGGATTGTTTGTTGGCCTTTAGGAGTGTTTTCCAGTCCAGTCTGTTGGGGCACCATGCCCTGGCCCCAAACTTCACCTTCAGCATTCCCTGGGGACCTCGCTGCTCCATTCCCTTGTTCTTCTGTTGCTCCCCTTTAATGTTTTGCCTCGGTGTGGCGGGATTAAATCGGGTGCAATTCCCACACTGTGTCTCCGGTGTTGTCGCTTGTAGGGTTTTGGGTCATTGAGGGCGTCATGACTCATAGTGGGGTCGGCCATGTGGTCCTTTCTGTGGACAGGCTGCTCTAATTGGGAACATCGTCCTCGAGGCCTGGTGGGCCAGGATGTGCTCCACTCTCTCCTCCTCCCCCTTCACCTGCTCTTGTGTGCTCTGATCAGATGTGTCTCTCTCCAGGAGCTGCAGATTCAATGCCGTCCTTCTGAGGGGGGAGGGGCAGGTGTCCACGTATTAGTTGGGATTGGGACCAGCCCCCCAGCACAGGTTCTACATGAGTAAAATTTAGGGTTCTGAAAGGCACATTTTTGCCATATTAATTTTTTTTATGATCCATAGAGTTGAATTCCTTTGCACAGCCAATAAAACACAGGTAAATATTTTTCTGGCATTCTCTGCTTTCAGCTAAGGTCCATCTGACATGAGAAAAGGCTATCCCTCATTCCATATCCTTATTCTATCTAGTTTGAATTTCTGGCAGGGCCTTGTTGATGTAGTACTTTAACCATTTTTTAATAATCGTCATCAAAATGTTACTTACATGTGATATCAATGATATTGCTTGATAAATTCCATATGCAGTGATCACCTTTCTTTGAAATGGACAAAAATATAGATCTTGTCCAGGTAGTTGCTGAAGTAACTGTCTCTGAAATTGCATGGTTTAGAGCAGTGAGTATGTCCAGTGTTGCATTGTTTCATTGATATTTAGTGAATTCCTGGAGCCTTGTTTAACCCTAATGCCTTCAGGGTGTTTCCATTTCTATTAAGACCATTGATTCTTGATCATGTACTGCCTCCTGAAATGGTTGAACATCTACCAACTACCATTGCAAGGTAGATTACAGCCATTTTTGTCCCCTCTCACTCCCTAACCCACTATCAAGGAAGACCTTGGATATCCACCTCAAGGAAAACACCAGCTGCCCCCAATACCTGGCAAGGTAGACCTCTGCCACCCCTGTAACCTGGCAAGAGAACACTGGTTGTCCTCATCCCCAGGCAAGATAGGCTCTGTCCATCTCTATCCCCTAGCAGGGAAGCCCCCAGCTGTCCCCTAGATCCCAGTAAAGAAGGTACCAGCTATCTTTACCCTCCAACCCAAGAAAGACCCAACTCATTTTAGCAACCCAGCAAGGAAAGCTCTGCATGGCTCTCCCCCTTGACAGGTAGTTTCCTCCAGCCATCCCTAACCCCCAGAAAGGTAAGCTTCATCCATCCCAGTCCCCCAGCAAGGAAGGCCTGAGCATCCCTGGGACCTGGCAAAGAAGTTCCTGTTCATCTCTCATTAACGAAGGCCCCTGCTGTCCCTGAAAGCTAGCAAAGGAGTTCCTGGCAGGCCGTTATCTGTCAAGGAAGGCCACAGTCATCATCACTGTCCTCCAGCAAGGAAAGACAACAACTGTCGCTAGGACATGGCAAGGGAGGTCCTGGGTATCCGTTCCCCCTTGCAATATAGAATAAAGACACCAGCACCCACAAGAAAGGTAGAATCTGGTCATCTCTACTCCCCACAAAGGAAAGTCTTAGGACTTGGCAAGGTAGGTCAGGGATGCCCTTGCAAAACAATAAGGAAAGCCCTGGCCAAAACAGCACCCAGCAAAGAAAGCCCTAGCTGTCCCTGCCTTCTAGCAAAAATACATTGGAAACCCCATATTCTAGCAAGGAAGGCACCCGCTATCCTGGAGATCTGGCATGCAAGGCCGCAGACATATAAGTGAAGTCATCTAAATCTACATGGAAAAGGTACAGCAGTTTGTGTGATCCAAGGTTTGTAAATCTAAGACTGGAAGAGGGAACGGTATTAGACCTTACATTCTGAGCACCCAATTTGCAGAAAGGTATGAATGACAATGAAAGTCTAATATTCACTTGCAGGGTTCCATTCTGGATTAGACCTTGGTGAATCCCCTCTGACGATTGACCAGGGGCATGAATAGCCTTGCTATCAGAAAAAGTGCATTGGGAAGTGAATTAATGCATATGTACTTAGGTAAAACTTGGTAAAATGGAGGGTGAGTTAGTTAATTGTGCCAACCTGGCTGATAAACACATGTGGGGCTAATTGACAGGCGGAGGGATAAATGGGTGGTGAGCCTCCCCTTTCTAGTTCTTGGGTCTCTTGTTTTGTGATGGTCACACCAGGGTGCAGCTGCCTTAGCAGTTCCCTGCTTCAGCTTGCAAGATTGACTTCCTACAAGACATCCCCAAGGAGAAGCCACATGGACCTATCCCGGTGCAGCCCTGGGTGCTGGAGCAGTCATGTGGAGACCCCTGCTAGTGCTGAGATGCTTATTTGTTCACTGACTCAGCTTTCCTCCTGCAGTCGCCATCATTGCCTCTGTTTTGGGAGGTGGAGGACTTTGTGGACTGATGTTGGGTTAATGGGTTAATGTTGGACTTGTGGGCTTGGGCAGCATTGGGTTGGGATGATTTCATGATGCACACTTTCTTTACATAAAGCTCTCTTATACATGAGTTGCTGTGGATTTGTTTCTCTAAAGTACCTAGACTAATACAGAGGGGCAGCAAAAAAGAATAAGGCCTTCAAGAAGATGTCACAGAGCAAAAATATATATATTTAAACACTGAGATTCTACAATCCATTTTCTCAGACCACAAGGCTGAAACATTAGAAATTGACAATAGAAAGGACCAAGGCAAAAAGTGAATGGGAAGATGGAGTACTTGCAGGTCCTGAAACATGGGTGCAGCTGTTCAGTGACCATGGTGGCCTTTGCATCTACTTAGGAGTTTTCTTCAGGGCAAATGATTTAAGGGTTTTATATTAGTGGGGGAAGACAAATATGGAAACAAATACTATGAAGACAGCAAGCAGTTATTTGGCTGTCCCTGATGGGTCATGTATACTATTGAAATGAATGGCAGAAAAACATTCTGGGATGTAGATGAAAGCATGGTGCTCACTTCATGCTCCTACCACAAAACCACTTCTTGCTCATAATTACATTTGGGCAAACCATAAATTCAACATGAGTGGCACTTCAAAACAATATGTCCTTTATTCAACCACCAGAAAGAAGATTCAGGATTGGACCCCACCCTCAATACAAGTAACCACCATGAAAAATAATTTAACTAACACCTTTTCTTTGATTCTTACTAGTAATTTAATTAAAATTTTTGGACTTAAATAAAAAATGGCATGGAACTGAACAACATACTAAATCAAATAATGGATTAAATAAAAAAATAATCCTCAAAACAAATGAGAATGATAATAAGACACAACTAAGCTGTTGGGAAACAATAAAAACAATTTCCAGAGGGAAATTTACAGCAATGCGTACATATGTTAAAAAAAAGAGCAGAACACTTTCTTAACACAACATCTTCAACAACTAGAATATGAACAACAAAATAATCCTGCAACCAACAATATAAAGGGAATCATAAATAATAGAGCAGAAATAACTGAACTGGAAAACAGGAAACAATAGACAAATCAACTTGAAAAGATGAACAAAACTTACATAACGTGGCTAACAACAAGGAAAAGAAAGAGAAGACAAATATCTAGAAATAGGTAAGAAAAGGGTGGCATCACAAGGGACCAAATTAATTAAAAATAATAGCACACTATTACAAAAATTGTACTTAGATGAAGTGGAAAAATTCATTTCTACCCATAGTCAGACATAGAAAATTTCAACAGATCCACACAAATGAATAGAGTAGGCCATTACAAAACTTCCAAGTAAGAAAATTTTAGGACCAAATTACTTTGGTGGAATTCTACCAAATATTCAGACAAGAGTTAACCCCAATTCTACATGAAATATTCCAGATAATATAAAGGGACATCACACTCTGAAATTCATTCTATGAATCAAGCATAAAGCTCTTATATAAAATCCAGGCAAAGACACCAAAAGGATAGGACACTACAGACTAATATCACTTATGAACATAAACACAAACTTTCACACCAAAGTATTGGCCAATTGAATCCAATAATACACCATGATGAAGTGGTATTCATACCAGTTGCAAAAAAATGGTTTAATATTAGAAAAAACAAATGTAATCCACCACATAAACATACAAAAATAAGAACCACATGATCATATCAATCAATTCAGAAAAGACATTTGACAAAATCCAACAGCCAGTTCTGGTAAAAACATGTAACAACATAGGAAAAGAAGTGATATATTTCAACATAATAAGGGCCATATATGAAGAATCAATGACCAACATCTCATTCAATGGGGAAAGACTGAAAGCATTTCCCCTGTAAACAGGAACCAGTCATTAGCACTCTTATTCAACATTGTGCTGTATATCTTATGCAGAAGCATTTGGCAACAAAAAGAAATCAGATGAATTTAAATGAGCAAAACTGAAATGAAATTCTCACCATTTGCAGATGATATGGTTTTATATGCTGAAAACCCCAAAGGCTCAACAAAAAATGTTGTTGTAAACAATCAAAAGATTTCACAATGTGGCAGAATATAAGGTCAACAAGCAGAAATCAGATTCCTGTATACTAAGGAAGAGAGCTTTGAAAACAAATATGAAGAAAGCAATGCCATTTACAATAGCACATAAAAGATGAAATACTTATGAATAAACATAACCAGAGAAACAAAAATACCTGTACCAAGAAAACAACAAAACACTTTTATGAGAAACAAAGACACCAACTCAAATGGAAGAATAAGCTGTGTTCGTGGATAGGAAAACTTAATAAAATTAAAATGTCAATACTAGTCAAGTCAATTCATAAATGCAATTCCAAACCAATTCTCAACTTCACTCTTTAAGAAATTGAAAAACAAATTACTAATTTCTCATGGAGTTTACATAAATTATGACTCAGAAAGCTGACAATGCTACCTCTAAAGTGGACAAGGGATAGATATAGGTATAAATATAAAGTATCTATAAATATAAAATGGATTTTCAGTTTGCACTTATTATAAATCCTATTCTAAGAACAATTAATTTTTGTAATGTGACTCTACTCAATACTTGGCCCCATAAAATGATTATTAAAGATATTGGTGCTATAGCACAATGTGGTAAAAAAATAAAAGCAGATGATACCTGGCTAACAGAAAGAATAGTGCCTGGGGTCTGAAAGTTTTGTCCTAAAGCAAGCAGTCATCTAAGTGAAGTTATCAGTCTCTTGAGAATGCTATACTTGCTGTTTTGAAAAGGTGTAGTAAATTGAAGTGCACAGAATTTTGGAGGAAAGGGTTAGACAGATGGAAAAAAGCTCCCAGAAGATAATATAGGATACGAATGGAGGACATGTTGAGAAATATTAACTTCAAGTTTTGATATTTTTAAAAATAATGTTTCTGTGATTTTGTAGTAATACTTTTGTTTGACTCTATGAATTTCACTTTTATATAGGTTTTGAATAGATTAACTCCCACAATATGAGTACATATACAAACTTTGAAACATTTTAAAAATATATATTTTTAAGTTTCACTGACACACAATTCATGTATTATATATTTCACTAGTTCAATCATACTCATGAGTTGTGCAATCATCAACACAAGCAATCCTAGCACATTAAAGACCGGATATTTTTTTACCAACTTACCCAAGTGACCGTGTGTTTTCTTGGCTGTTAGTTTTTTTTTTTGCATTAAACCATAAATGGGTTTACATCTCATCAACTTTTTATCATATTTATTTATAACATTCAGTTTTTGAATATAAAACATCTCACATTATGAAACAATATTTTGCAATGTATGCAGAACATTATTACTTTTATGAACTATAATCTTCATGAAATTATAAACTTCTTGTAAAAATAATCAACATAATCCACATTACTTTGAAAAACAGTAAAAATAAATACATTATATCAAACAAAAAATACATTCTTTGTTCCCCAATGTTCATTTGTTGATATGTACCTTTGTTATGCAATGTACTAGTGTTACTATACTCTACAACTACAACTATACTACTATACAAGTTCATTGAGAAACAAAGACAGTGTGTAAATATTATCCCTGAGACACTGTGCAAAAATTATCTCCTAGCTCTTTGGTTTGATTAGTTGTGGAGACCTTATCCTAAACAGTTACAATTATTTCATATATTGTAGTTAACATGGGACCTATATATAAACAAAGGCTCCTAGTACTTTTTTAATGTATGGTACTTTGTATAACATTTTTCTCTGTGAAACGGTACCTTACAAAATTTGTAAATATACCTGGTTTCACTTCTTTTTCCATGGGCTGCGCAAACTCTACAGGCTCTGGTAGGAAATTTCTCTTTTCCATTGCTTGAAATGAACACAGGTTCTTGCTGCTTCACGTCACCTGACAGCCTTCCTGGTGGGTCTTTACGTGGTGCTCTCCCTGCTCTACTGGGGGTTGGGCTGGACATCTCTCTCTCTGGTTCCGGAGAGCCTTCATTTTCATTGTCAGTAATCCAGTAGTTTGCCCCTGAAAGGACAAACTGCTTGTACTTCATTTTTTTTCTCTGGATTCAGGGCATTGTAAATTCTATAACAATTGAAAAGTCCACAGTTTATGAGATAAAGGATGACTTTTTTTGTCCATTTCATTGTTTTCCTTAGAATAGGATAATATGAGAGGTACTGATCTGCACGATCAACTCCCTTCAGGTGGGCATTATATTGATGTATACACACAGTTTTCAATATATCCTCTCCAGTTTTTCTATTGTTCCTTCCTGTATTTGAGACAGGCGTGTCATGAATTGTTGGTATCATTCTGACATCTCGCTTGTATTTCCATATGAGGAGAAAAATGTCACCTTTTCTACAGAAAACTGTGTCGCCTTTCTTCGTTCTTGATGCTTTGGCTTTTAGAGTAAGTGGTAAGCCTCTGTTCACTCTAATAGTACCACAGACTCTAGTTTTGCTTTTCAGTATAAATCAGCAGTAGAGATACTGTTATAGTAATTATCCTGGTAGATATGGTGCCACATACCAAGATCAGGGCCAAGAACTGAGAGAACAGTTTCTTCCAATTTCTTCCCTTCACCAGTATAAATTTCCACATTGCAGATATAGCCTGTGTCACTCTCACACACCATCCTAACAAGTAAACCATGCTTTGTAATCTTTGCTGGGTTGTATGTTCGAAACCTCAGGTGTCCTCTCCACGGCAGCATCTCCTCGTCCAAAGACAACTGTTGCTTTGGTCTGTAAAGTGTCCTGAATTTATTGAGGAAATAATCCAGCACAGGTTTAGTTTTAAAGAGTCTTCCAGAGCTATTGTCCATTTTCGTGTTTTCATTAAAGTGCCAGAATGTCCATATTTGTTCAAATCTATTACGACTCATAGTCTGCGAAAATATCGGGGTAGCTATTAGAGGATCTGCTGACCAATAATCTTTCCAGCTATCTTTTCGTGTTTGTCCCATCAGAAGAATTAGGGCTAAGAATTTCTTGGTGTCTTTTTGTGTAACAGGAGACCACTTGAGCGATTTAGGTGATGTTTTACATTTCACTGAGGTTTGATCATGATAAGTGCACAACTCCTTGCAAAACAATTCAAACAAGTCATCACCAAACATCCGGCTAGTCACAGAGGCTACAGACTCACATTGAGCTGGAGATGGAATAACCCAAGGATGACCTTCAAACATTTCCAAACGTGTGGAATGTCAATTTCACACCAATCGTTAGTAACATTATTACAAAACGAATCATTCACAAAAACAGAATCCCCTTCATCATTGGTGTCAGAATCACTTGAAAGCACTGCCACTTGATGCTTCTTTACAGGTCTAATAATGTCACTGTCACTGGAAGCGTCCTCAGAACCATCGAAACGTTCATTCACACAGTCATCGCATCTTCATTTTCACCAGGAACAGCTGAATAATCGTCGTCAAAAACTTCCCAACGTACTTCAGATGCGTTCACTTCCTTCCGTTTTCTGAATGAGGCCTTCTCTAAAAGTAAGCAGAAATTGAAGATGAAAATAGTAACTATTTGATTGAACCAAAATGCATTAAAATGCTAACAAAACAAAAAGACCCTGAAGACAATCGAGTTTGATTCATTCACTACTGATGTAAACACCTAAATAGACGAAGTAGTTAAAATATATCCAAACAGATGGCATCTGAAGACAGCGTGTAGAAATCACGAGTTATCTCGTGATCCGTCCAGAACAGATGGCTCGCGAAACACTAAAACTCGGTATCCGTCTGCAATGTGCTAGGATATTCTTCCTCCTTGTCCTCATTCAGAGATCCTCATTTCCCACCATCCTCCCGTACCATATTCCTATGAATATATTAACATGTACAGGAAAAATACAAAATTAAGATAAAATACAAACAAATGGCCTAACAACAATAAAACAATGAAACAAAAATATACCAGTTGAAAACAAAGCCGAAAATATTAAAAACTGGAACAATTATTGATTGGATCATGAGGGAGATCAATGGCAATGTGTCACATTTTGAGCTAACTAAAATTCTAGCAATCCACCATACAATGTACTCTGATAATGATTTCTGGTCCATAGCCACAGGGTACTCACCAGAAGCCGAATCCACATGTGAGAATCCCATGAGTAGGTTTTGGGTTTTCACTATCATCTGCAGCTTTCTGCAAACTGGATGTTAAGATTTAAGTTTTAATACAATTCCCTCTTCTGGGTTTGAATTTTATTATTTACAATTGTTGTAACACACAGGTTGGTAAGCTTCATCCTTTTTGACTTAGCCAACAACCTCACTAGATGCTTGTTTTTTTGTGGGGTTTTTTTAAATTAAATCATTTTACTGGGAGCTCATACAACTCTTATCACAATCCATACATACATCCATTGTGTCAAGCACATTTGTACATTTGCTGCCATCACCATTCTCAAAATATTTGCTTTCTACTTGAGCCCTTGATATCAGCTCCTCATTTTCCCCCCTCCCTCCCTGCTCTGCCATCCCTCATGAACACTTGATAATTTATAAATTATTATTGTTTTGTCATATCTTACACTGTTTGACGTCTCCCTTCACCCACTTTTCTGTTGTCCATCCCCCAGGGAAGAGGTTATATGTAGATCCTTGTAATCAGTTCCCCCTTTCTACCCCACCTTCCCTCCACCCTCCCAGTATTGCCACTCTCACCACTGGTCCTAAAGGGATCATCTGCCCTGGATTTCCTGTGTTTCCAGTTCCAACTGTAGCAGTGCACATCCTGTGGTCTAGCCAGATTTGCATGGTAGACTTGGGATCATGATAGTGGGTGGGGAGGAAGCATTTAAGCGCTAGAGGAAAGTTGTATGTTTCATCGTTGCTACCCTACACCCTGACTGGCTCATCTCCTCCCCGTGACCCTTCTGTCTGCCTACAGATGGGCTTTGGGTCTCCACTCTGCATTCCCCCTCATTTATCATGACATGATTTTTTGTTCTTTGATGCCTGATACCTGATCCCTTCTACACCTCGTGGTCACACAAGCTGGTGTGCTTCTTCCATGTGGACTGTTGCTTCTGAGCTAGATGGCTGCTTGATTACCTGCAATCTTTTAACAGTCCATATGCTATATCTTTTTATAGCTGGGCACCATCATATTTCTTCACCACATTTGCTTATGCACACATTTGTCTTCAGCGATCATGTCGGGAAGGCGTACATCATGGAATGCCAATTTAATAGAACAAAGTGTACTTGCATTGAGGAAGTACTTGAGTGGAGGTCCAATGTTCATCTGCTGCCTTAATACTAAACTTATAAATATACATGCACGTAGATCTATTTCCGCACCATCCTATATAAATATATTTACATATGTACATGCCTGTATTTATTCCTCTATAAATGCCTGTTGCCTCCTACTTTTTTCCTCTATTTCCTTTTACTTTCCTCTTGTCCCCCTATCATGCTCACCCTTCATTTGGGTTTCAGTAATTTCTCTCAGTTACGTTGTCCTTGCTGAATCCCTACCAGGTCTCTCACACCCTCCTTGCCACTAATTTTGGATTACTTGTTGCTCCCTTGACCCCAGGTTGGTCAATACCACCTCCTTTCTCCCACCTCCCCCTTTCCCATATCCCCCCAGAACCATCGGTCCTCTTGTATCCTCCTCCAGACTGTTCATCCAGCCTATCTTATCTAGATAGACATGCAGAGATAATAATATGTACCAAAAAACAAGGCATAGCAAGACAAAATGATGAAAGAGAGCACAACAATGACAATAAAAAAGAAAACCAGTCACACAGAAAAGAATAAATTAATTAAAAAAAGAAAATGAAAAAAAATTAAACATTTTAAAAAGAAAGAAAACCCTGTAAATAGATCAAGGTCTGATTTTTGACCTCTAGGTGTGTCCTCCAGTCAAGTCCGATGGGGTGCCACACTCTGACCCCAAAGTCTATCCTTTGCACACCCTCGGGAGCTTAGATGGTTGTTTTAAGACAAACCTGGCTATCAAAAGATATAGCGTCTGGGGTCTTAAATGCTTGAAGATCAACAAGCGGCCATCTAGCTCAGAGGCAACAAACCCCACATGGAAGAAGCACCAGTCTGTGTGACCACGAGGTGTCAAAGGGATCAGGTGTCAGGCATCAAAGAACAAAATATCATATCATTGTAAATGAGGGGGAGTGCAGATTGCAGACTCAAAGCCCATCTGTAGGCAACTGGACATCCTCTTATAGAAGGGTCACGGGGAGGAGATGAGCCAGTCAGGGTGCAGAGCAGCAATGATGAAACATACAACTTTCCTCTAGGTCTTAAATGCTTCCTCCCCGCCTCCCCCACTGTCATGATCCCAATTAAAAATATGGCTAGACCAGAGGATGTACACTAGTACATATAGGAACTGGAAGCACAGGGACTCCAGGACATATGATCCCTTTAGGACCAGTGGTGAGAGTGGCAATACTGGGAGGGTGGAGGGGAGGTGGGGTAGAAAGGGGTAACTGATTACAAGGATCTACATATAACCTCCTCCTTGGGTGATGGACAACAGAAAAGTGGGTAAAGAGAGACGTCAGACAGTGTAAGATATGGCAAAACAATAATAATTTATAAATTATCAAGGGTTCATGAGGGAGAGGGGAGTGGGGAGGAAGGTGGAAAAATGAGGAGCTGATATCAAGGGCTCGAGTAGAAAACAAATGTTTTGAGAATGATGATGGCAACAAATGTACAAATGTGCTTGACACAATGGATATATGGATTGTGATAAGAGTTGTATGAGCACCCAATAAAATGATTTTGAAAAAATACCCCAAAAGTTATTCTTTCTGATAACTCAGCACCATCTGATTCCTTTACTACAATTTGCTAGATCACCCGTATTTTCAGTGATCTCTTCATGGGAGTAAGGATTGATCAGCGCCATATGAAATGAAATAAATTTTTTTTGTACATGAGAGCTACATTTAAGTGTTAACTCAAAATCAGTTCATTATCTTGTTGAAGGACATTTTAAATTATCCTCATGGGACATATAGTACTTATATTTATATTACCATTAATTTAGCCAGTGGTATAGAATTTTAAACTCCATTGATAAAAAGAAAGTATATATGTGAAAGATAGTTTTTTTATCATTTTATTAGGGGCTCGTACATCTAATCACAATCCATCCATCCATTGTATAAAGCACATTTGTACAGTTGTTGCCATCAACCTTTTCAAAATATGTTCTTTCTACTTGAGTCCTTGGTATCAGCTCCTCATTTTCCCCTCCCTCCTCCACCCTCTCTCCCTCACGAACTCTTGATAATTTATTAATCATTATTATTTTTTCATGTCTTGCACTAACCAATGTCTCCTTTCACACACTTTTTGTTGTCCATCCCCAAGGGAGGAGATTATATGTATATCATTGTGATCGGTTCCCCCTTTCCCCCTTGCCTTTCCCTTACCCTCCTGGTATCCTTCTCTTATTGGTTCTGAGTGGTTTATCTGTCCTGGATTCCCTGTGTTTCCAGCTCTTATCTATACCAGTGTACATCATCTGGTCTAGCTAGATTTGTAAGGTAGAATTGGGGTCATGATAATGGGGGGGGGCATTTAAGAACTAGAAGAAAGTTGTAGGCTTCATAGGTGTTATACTGCACCCTGACTGGCTTGTCTCCTCCCTGTGACCCTTCTGTAAGGGGATGTCCAGTGGCCTACAGATGGGCTTTGTGTCTTCACTCCACACTCCCCCTCATTCACAATGATATGATTTTTTTTGTTTTGTTTTTTGATGCCTGATACCTGATCCTATCGATACCTCGTGATCACACAGGCTGGTGTGCTTCTTCCTTGTGGGCTTTGTTGCTTCTCAGCTAGATGGCTGCTTGTTTATCTTCAAGACTTTAAGACCCCAGACACTATATCTTTTAATAGCTGGAAAACCATTGTTTGTACAGATTAACAAATTAGGTAAAGTAGGCAAATTTACACTATTATAAATTAAATAAGTTGTCATTATTTATTATAAATTAGGCAAATGGGCACTATTTACACTAATACAGAGTAACAAATTAAGTAAATGGGCACTGTTTGCATTATTTATACTAATAAGGAGGGTTGGAGATAGAACAAACATTATTATGCTCATTCATTAAGGAATAAGTGGGCTACATGTATAATAAGGAGTCTAACAAATTTGAAAATAGTGCATATACGGTCTTCTTGAGTTGTCCTTTATTGGGCACTCTGAAGGCAAGGATCTTAAACCAAAGTCCAATTACTTCTACATTCATCTCCTTTTTTCCCTCCATATCCTTTTTTGCATTCATCTGCTTAACTCACACTGGGACATTTCAGCCTTAGGCCCCTGGTAGTATTTAAATTCCTTTAATCGACTACCAGTGTGTCTAAGGTATTTCAGTTCCTTAGATCTGTTATAAATCAGTTTGAGGTAAAGCCTTAGTGGGAGTTCCAAATCAGATCCTTCTGGTGTGTCTATGAAAGATGTTGTGCACCTTAAAAGGACATTGTCTAAAGTCCCAGTTGTCTATAAGTACATGGCCTGGGTCACCAAGGGCTGAATACAAACTAAGTAAAAAAAATTTCCAATTAGGAAGATGATATTGGGTGTATTATTTCATTCAGGATCTATATAAGTAATATTCTTTAGGGTCTATATAAGTAATGCTAAACATTTTTCCCAGTGGCAGTTGGTCCCAACTTGTCTACCCACAAACAGACGTGTAATCCACTTCCCTGAGGCATGTATGCCCACCCCCCACGCCACACTTCTTTTGAATTTCCTCTAAGGTTCGCTAACCTCTTGTGTAGGAGTGTCTGTTGATTTGGGGTTGCTCCAGAACAATATTGTATAGCAGAAAGTGATTGGTCATCTCCTTCTTCCCTCATCTTGAGAAACTGACCCCAGCTGACAAGAGGCTTTCTCTGTTGAAGTGGTTTTTTAAATGTACAAATAAAGGACGTGATATATGGGTCAGGAAAACTAGGCAGGCTCACGATCTTATTGCTTGGGAGACTGGATTAGAATATTACATTTCCTGAGAGCAGAATCCTGCCTTCCTCTTGATGTTTATCGTTATAGAAGTGGGTTCATACAATATTTGTCCTTTTGTGATTGACTAACTACACTCAGCACAATGGGTTCCAAGTTCACTGTGTCATGAGGTATTTCATGGTTTCAGCACTGTTTTTAAGGGATGAATATGGTTCCACTGTGTGCATGCACCAGTTTCTTCACCCATTTTTCTACTGAGGTACATTTGGGCTGTTTCCAACTTCTTGCTATTGTGAATTGTACTGCAATGAACAAGAGGAGAGCATACATAAGTTTGTGGTCTATTACTTTTGGAGGTACATGGCCAGCAGAGTTATTGTTGGGTCATATGAGATTTCTATTCCCAGTAATTTGAGGTAGCATCATATTGCTTTCCACAATGGTTGTACATGTTTACAAGCCCATCAGCAGTTTATAAGAATACAAGTCTCTCTACATCCTCTTCAGTACTTGCTCTCTGTTTCTTTTTGAATTGGGCTATCATTGTGGGTGTGAGATGGTATCTCATTTTAATTTTGATTTGCATCTCCTAGATAGCTAGTGATTATGAATTTTTCATGTGTTTATTAGCCATTTGAGTATCACTATTGATGAACTCTCTGTTCAGTCTTTTGCCCGCTTTTTAATTGGGTCATTTGTTATTTTCTTATTGAAGTGTTTTAAAATTCTATAGATTTTGGTAATCTGATATTTGTCCTTTTTTCGTTTCTAAAAATTTGTTTCCAGTCTTTAGACTCTTGTTTTATTCTTTTGATGAAATTTTTTGATGTGCATAATGCTTCGTTGCTAGTAGATCCAAATTATCTATTTTATTTTTCACTATGTATACTTCCTTTATTGTAGTTGGTAGTCTGTTTATGCCCTGAAATAGGGCCCTTAAGTTTGTCCCTATTTTCTTGTTAATAATACCCTGGGGTTTATATTTAGGTCTTCGGTCTATCTGGAATTTGTTTTAGTGCATGGGGACAGGGGAAACATGAAATTTTGAGGAATTGAATAATTGATGTTTATTTTATTCTCTATAGTGCTAGTTCTCTATGTCTCTTTCATTATTTATACATTCACATATTTTGTGAAAAAGGAATCAAAGGAGAAAGAATAGAGAAACAGAAACGTGTCTAAAGTCCGATTTTATGCTGATTCATTTTATAACATATGAACTAGATATGATAAATTGAGTGTTTTGAAACTGCTAGAATTGCTATTGTGTTGGGAACGCTGACAGTGTAGTAGTTTATGAGATGGGCTGTGATCTGCCTGGTCGGCAGATGTAAACCACCAGCAGCTCCATGGGAGAAAGACTGGGCTTTCTACTCCCATAAATAGGTACAGTCTCAGAAATCCACAGTGGGTCACTATGAGTCAGTATTGATTCAATGGCAGAGATGTGTGTGTGTGTGTGTGTGTGTGTGTGTGTGAAAGAGAGAGAGAGAGTTGCTATTGTGTTAGGCCAGGCTTTCTAGGAAACAAATCCATTGGCACGCACATATGTGTAAGAAAAGAGCTTTATATCCACAGGACTTTTATATCAAGAAGGGGTCCCAGCCACATCTAACTGAAGTACATACGTCCAATGCTAGACAGGGCCCACTTCACATTCATATAGCTACAGGCAGGTGATGCACAAAGGTGAAGTAAGACGCAGGAAGATCACAGGTTAGTAAGTGCAGAGTCACCTAGATCCAAATTCAGTGGAAACATGCTAGGGCACCAATGGTAAACATGCCTGTCCCCCCCGCCCTCCCTCCCCCAGGCAGGCACAGAGTTTCAGCAAGCAGAAAGGCAAAGGGAAAGAGAGATTTCCAGCTTCTCTGTTTATAAAGAGGCACCATGAGGCTATGACCTGATTGATAGGTGGGATTGCACCCCTACACATTCTTTAAGTTGTCATAAAATCTAACTGCCACAGTTATCATGTTTTATAATGAGATAGATCCCCTCAAAATAACAGAAATATGGGCAATTAGTTCTAGTATTGCAGTTTCCTAATCCACATTACAAAGCATGACTCTTTCTATTAAATGTTCTGTGCCCATTAAATTATCAGTGTCACCCTTTAACACTATTATAATTCCTGCTCTCTTCAAGTTATCAAATCCTCCATGCACAGTGTCTTTTTAAAACAGACTTTTCTGCAGATTGTTGCCTTCAAGCCCTGATTTATCTTCCTCTAAACTATGGATCCTAGTGTTTTTGACATTATATGTTTCTACATTTCACTTCTAACCAATAAATCTTAAGGCTCATCAGTGTGTGCCCAGTTTAATTGATTGGAATCATTTGCAGCTACTTTCCTAGTAGATACATTAGACTCACGTTAAAAGGAGGAAATGTTTGGTTTGTTGTTTTGTTTTTCTCTAAAAAAGAAAAGTGGGCATTGATTCCTATAGCTCAGTCTACTTTAAATTGTTCTGCATTGCTGAACTTGATTTCAGGTTTTTTAAAATCATTTTATTAGGGGCTCATACAACTCATCACAATCCATACATACATCAATTGTGTAAAGCACATTTGTACATTCATTGCCCTCATCATTCTCAAAACATTTCCTATCCACTTAAGCCCCCGGCATTAGGCCCTCATTTTTCCCCTCCCTCCCAGCTCCCCCCACCCTCATGAGCCCTTTATAATTTATAAATTGTTATTTTGTCATATCTTGCCCTGTCCGACGTCTCCCTTCACCCATTTTTATGTTGTCTGTCCCCCAGGGAGGAGGTCACATATAGTTCCTTGTAATTGGTTCCCTCTTCCTACCCACTCTCCCTCTACCCTCCCAGAATTGCCACTCATACCACTGGTCCTGTAGGAATCATCTGCCCTGGATTTCCTGTATTTCCAGTTCCTATCTGTACCAGTGTACATCCTCTCATCTAGCCAGACTTGCAAATTCAGTTTTATGGGCAGAAGGAAAAGCCTATTAGCACATACTTTTAAATTTTAAAGAAAAAGCTCTTTTGAGGAGACTATTTAATGAATATTAAGCAACAGCATTGGGACTTGTGGGGGGAATAGGATAAACTAGTTTCTTATTGTTGGACAAAACAATGAAATCTCACTTATTAAAAACCAGATGACTTGAAAAGTATACTATAATTATAAACAGTTAAGTGGATGTTTATTTCTTCTATTTAAATATCTTTTTAAAGTTTAAGGATATTGTATTTACAAAGTCATATTTTCTGTTCCCAAGGTGAGTGCACTATGCCAGTTCCACAATAACACAATGCATTTCAAGGATTTCTGCTCAGGCCTTCAGAAAATTTGTAAAATGCAGCTTGTCTTAGAGCCTTTCTTATTTCTTTCTTCTTTTCAAATACTGCTTTCTATTCAGCCCTCAAAATTTGTCTTATAAAATGATCTGATACATTTTTTCCCACCAGGCCTGGATCCTCCAAGTGTGAATACTTGACCAGTTGTATCATCTCACCAAGAACACTATGGCACCTTGGGTCTCATCCATTGAGTCAGATACTCTGGTAGAGGAGCTCAGCAGTCTGTATTTTCTCGAGACCTTCCTGGTGATTACAATGAGGGCTAAAGTTTAAAATCAACTGCCTTTGTCCATAAATGACTTTCAAGATTGGAAATGTTCTGCACACTAGAACCTCTTTAATTTTTTAAAAGAAAAAGAACAAAATTTCTAACTAGGAGTTTTAGTCATTAACCAATCTCCAAAGGTACAGTTTAAACAATGAGCTATTACAAATTCCCTGGTATCTTCTTTATTCTTAAGGCAACTATAATGCCTAATATATGCATTTCACTCATTAAGTCAATCATCAAAGATTTATTTCTGTTAGTTAAACTGCTAGTTAATTGAGATACATGGGCTCAGTGAAAGTCTGTCCCATTTACTGAGGATATTGAAAACCAGACAATTATTATGCAACAATCTAAGGAAAATTATTGAGGTATACCCAAGGTAATATATATGCAAAGATGATGTATCAGTGAATAACCAAGAAAAGCACTCCAGAAAAGATGATCCCTTCACTACATCTTAAAGAATCAGTATGAAATTGAATGTATTAAAAGTCAATGACAATAGCACTCTACCAACCTTGCTACACTGTTGCTCATACCTAGAACAGATTAGTGAGGGCCCCTGAGCTAGAAGAGATATTTTTGTCTATTGGACCTGAAATTAGCAAATTACTTGAGACTTTATGATTAAATTTGATGGGATGATCTAGGTTGGTTTAAAGAACCTAAAGCAGCAATTCTTAAAGTGACCAATACTGTTTAGGCTCCAAGATAGGAGTTGCCCTAAAACTGCTATTATTTAATTGACTATGGTTTTAAAACTTATCTGTATATACCAAACTAGAGCTTCACTAACTACAAAGAGTTAGATTGGTCTTTTATATCATTAGAATTAATTTTTTAATGGCAAGAGTAAACTCTCTTGTGGCCATAAAACATTACAACAAATAGTAACATTAACTAGGGGCATTTTCTATATTTTATATAGCTGATTCAATCCTTAGAAATTGTTTTTATGGCATATAAACTTTTCAGGAAACATTGGCCCAAAATTTTGTTCCCACATCTGTAGATATTTTTAAAGTAAGTTTAATAATAAATTCCATAAAATTTCTTAAGCATGTCTATCATTATCAACTTCCATTGGATTTACAGTATCTTAAACTTCCTTACGGACTGTGAATATTAAATAAATCATCTAGCCCTTTGCATTTACCCTGACATACCTTTAAATAAAAAATAGATAAATGTTATATTTATTTTTATTTTTTACTCATTTAAATAAAGATCAGGAAATTTATAAATTATGATAAGCATTCATTCAACAAACATTTGAAGATTTACTCTGTCTACATGATTTTTTTCAGATAACTAGGAAAGGCTGCACAACCAAAATGCTCCGTAGAAGCAAGAGTAATAAGACTTTGTCTCACGTACTTTGGACATGTCATCACAAGGGGGAGTCTCTGTCCTAGATTGTCTTAGGTTGGGTACACTAAATAATGAAAAGAACTGAAGGCTATATATATTACACTTGATCTTAGCCAAAAGGCTGAATATATATATATA
>NW_022103942.1:5751909-5773064 GCF_000313985.2 Echinops telfairi
AAAATATGTCTCAGTTAGTTGTAGAAGTGGGAAAATTTGAGTACAGGCAGGTTCAAAATTTGTGGGTCAGAGGTTAGGCGGGACATTTTCCTAATTCATGTAGGCATAGGGGCTGAGGAACCCAAGATCAGCTGGTCTGATGAGAGTTGCTGGTGATTCTCATGATTAGCAAGCAATGTCACAGTCTATTGGCTCACGTTTAAAGAACCAGAGGTTGGTGATCTAAATGTAGTAAATAACCAGAGGCTGATGAGCCAGCAAAAAGCAAATCATTTTTCCCACAGTGTCCACTTATATTGGAAGCAGGCCACACCTCTGAGGCAATTAATAACATCAGGACTTTGACCTGAGTAAAAGTCCTGCCTTACACTCTAATTTATCACATTATGGAGATATATAGATGATAGGCAAGGATTGCATTGTGTTAAGTCAGATAATGCTCCTATTACTAGATTTTAATTGCTAAATCCCTGAGAATTGTGGCTCAAAGAAGTTGATATAAAACCTTAGCTATCACAGACTTTATACTTCGTAAACTAGAGGATCAGACAAAAAGGAGGAAGACTCACAATGAGATGGATTTGCATACTGGTGGAAACAATACTGGCTCAAATATAGCACTGGCGATGAAAATGGTGAAGAACCAGGTAGCGTTTTTTCTATTGTGCAAACAATTACTATGTTTCAGAACCAAGTTAAAGACACCTAACATTACCTATGTGTACTTATCCTATTCCATTTCAGTTCTATGAATGTTGGTATTGTTTCCCTTTTGTTTGCTGCTTTGGGATAAATAAGTCAGGAGACAGAGGAACAAAGTATAGTATCTAGAATATAAAGATGAATATCAAGTGTTCCCTGCCCTCAAAAACTGTAGTCTTATGGAGTAGATAACATACCATTCAAGAATCATGAAAGTCTTGGAGGAAAATGTTTTGAACTTGGAGATTTGGGACATATAGAAGTGATAATACAAAACAGTTTATGCAAAGGCAGTGAGGCAATAATTATGGAACATGAAAGAATACACACAATCACTGTGCCAAAAATAACTGGTTGATGTTGAACCAGTTCAAGAGATAGCATATGATCAAGAACCAACAGTACTGAAGAAAGAAGTCCAAGCTGCACTGAAGGCATTAATAAAACACAAGGCTCAGGGAACTGAAGAACACCACTTGAAATGTTTCAACCAGCTAATGAACCAATGAAATCACCCACTAGAATATGCCAAGAAATTTGGAAGACAGCTACCATTGGGTTTAGATTCTAGAAGATATACATATTAGTGTCCATTCCAATGATACATGACTCAAAAATGTAAGATTATCGAGCCATATCATTAATAATAAATGTCAATAAATTGTTGCTTTAGTTTATATAATTCAAAAAGAGGTGTAACAATACATTGACAGGAAGCTGGAAGAAATTTACACAAGTCTTAGAAGAGAATATGGAACAAGGGATATCACTGCTGATGTCAGATGGATCTTGGCTGAACCAAAGGATAGCAGAACAAAGTTTACTTGTGTTTTATTGGTTATGCACTTGACTGTTCAAATCAGAACATATTGTGGAAATCATTGCAGAGAATGTCGATTACAGGACACTTGATTATGCTTAGGTGGACTCTGTCCATGGACCAAGAGGAAGTTTATTCAGATATGGCATAAGTTGCTTTAAAAATAGTTTCATTGACATATAGTTCAATTATACTAAAAATAGTTGTGTAATCATCACGACAATACATTTCATAACATTTTCTTCTTTCTTGTACTCATGGTTGTGAGCCCTCCATTTTCCACCAACCTCCCCTGCCATGCCCTACGTAGTTACCGAAATTGAAAAGAAAGCAGAAAATATTAAAAATTGTAACAACTTTAAAATGGGTAAAAAGGAATATCAAACGATAAGCTCTTACATTTTAACCTAACTACCTGTGTCATCATCTACTTTACAATGCTCTCTGCCTGACAGCAAGGCTATTCATAGCACTGGAATATATCAGAGGGGATTCACAGGAGGCTTAATCCATGTGTAGACCCTGCAAATGGACTTTGGGTTTTCATTGTCATCCTTAGGCTTCTGCAAACCAAGTGTTCAGAATTTAAACTCTGATATGGTTCCTTCCTCTGGATTTTGATTTTATTATTTACAATCCTTGAATCACACATGTCGGTGTGCTTCTTTCACTTAAATGGCTCCTCGCTTTAAAACAAGACTCTAGATGCTATTCTTTTTCATAGGTGTACAACGTATCTGATTTCCTCACCACACTTTGCTATAACACCCATTATTTCAGTGATCTCTTCATGAGGGCAAGTATGGAGTATGGCTATGTCATAAGAACTAATTGTTCTTGGAGTTGGGGCTAGAATTAAGTGATAGCCCCAAATCCACCCACATAACTATGGTTTAGATTATGTCCCTGGTTCATTTTAGAGATAGCAATATCATTCTATAATAGAGAACTTTATAAGTCATCCCTATGGGAAACAAGGTAATTTTATTGATACTACCATTAATTTAGCTAAAGGAACAGAATTTAAAACACTACTGAGAAAAGTAAATTATACATTCATAGGGTGCACTTTCAGACCTCAGTACATGAATTGATGATTTGTACAGATTAAAAGCTTAATTTATACTATTTACATGAGCAATGGATGTTGGGAGTAGGACAACACTTTCAATAGCACACATTGACAGAAGTAGAACCATGCATGCCAGACTAACACATATCATAAAAAATAAAAGAGAAAGAGGGAACCGATTACAAGGAACTATATGTGACCTCCTTCCTGGGGGACAGACAACCGAAAAGTGGGTGAAGGGAGACGTCGGACAGGGCAAGATATGACAAAATACCAATTTATAAACTATCAAGGGCTCATGAGGGAGCGGGGAGCGGGGAGGGAGGGGAAAAATGAGGACCTAATGTCGGGGGTTTAAGTGGAGAGAAAATGTTTTGAGAGTGATGTACAAATGCGCTTTACACAATTGATGTGTGTATGGATTGCGATAACAGTTGTATGATCCCCTAATAAAATGTTTAAAAAAAAAAAGAGAGCCTGAAAACATGGTAGTCCCAGGCCACCATTCACTGGGCACCCCTCAAAGGAAGAGCGATGAACCAAAGTCCAACAACCACCATTTCTATAACATTAGGACAGCGGTCATCTGTTTCTTCTCACACTGGGATATATCAGCCTTAACCCCAAGGGAGTATATCAATTCCTTAAATCTACTACAGGTGAGTTTAAGTTAAAGCCCAGTTTGCTTAATGGCATTTCCATTTCAGTACTTTCTGGTGTGGCCTATGAAAGATGTTGTGCACTTCCAAAGATAAGGTCTAAAACACCAAAGGATAAGGTCTGAAGTTGTCTATAGCACTCAGTCTGCTTCACCAAGGGCTGAATACAAATTAGGTCAAAAGTGTCCAATTGGAAACATATTACTGGATGTATTATCCAGTTCTGTATCTATATAAGTAAACTTAATAATTGTTCCCAATGGTAGGTTGCCTCACTTGGTTTACCCACTAACAGACATGTAATCCACTTCTCTTTGAGAGAGATGTCCCCTTTCATACCCCTATTTCTTGTCTTGAATTTCCAATAAGGCTTGCTAATAAGACACTCTTTTAGCAGTGTCTGCTGATTTGGGGATGACCTTAGAACAATGTTGTATGACTGTAGCTGATTGCTGATTTCCCACTTCCCTCATCTTGAGAAATTGGCCCCGGCAGGCAAGAGGCCTTCTCTGTTGAAGTGGTTTAAAGTAAGTACAAATAAAGGCATGATATATCGTTTGGGGAAACTAGGCAGGTTCACTACTTCATTGCTTGAGAGGCTGGATTAGAAGATTACATTTCCTTAGAGCAGAATCCTGCCTTCTTCTTGATGCTTATCCTTATAGAAGTTGACTCATACAATATTTGTCCTTTTGACTAGCATTACTCAGCATAACTTTTTCCAGGCCCATCCATGTCATGAGGTGTTTCATGTTTTTTTATCACTGTTTTACAAAAGAGGAGTAGTATTCCATTGTATGTTTGTAGCAGCGTTTCTGTAACCATTCTTCTACTGATGGGTATTTGGACTGTCTCCAGATTCCTGTTATATTGAATTATGCTGCAATGAACATGAGGAGATCATACATCAGTTAGTGGTCTGTCTCTTACTTCTGAGGGTTTACTACCAGCAGAGGTATTGCTGGTTCATATGGGATTTCTATTCCCAGTTGTTTGAGGTAGCATCATATTGCTTTTCACAATGGTTGTACATGCTTACAAGCTTATCAGTACTATATAAGAGTACCAATCTCTCTACATCCTCTTCAGCACATGTTGTTCCCATTTTTTAAATTGAGATATTGTTTTGTTCTGGTTTGGATCTCTAGATGGCTAGTGATCTTGAGCATTCCTTCATTTGTTTGTTAGCCATTCGAGTGTAATCTCTGGAGAATTTCTATTTATGTCCTTTACCCATCTTCTAATTGGATTATTTTGCTCACCTTTTAATTGGAATATTTGTTTTGTCTTTTTGAAGTGTTGCGGAGATCTGTAGATTTTAGTAATCAGTCCCTTGTATGTTGTATCATTGTTAAAGGTTTCCCTCCCGACCCCCACCACACCGTGAGCTCTCATTTTGCTCCTTTGATGAACTCTTTTGATGTGCACAATCATTTTATTTTAATAGATCCAAGTTATCAATTTTGTCTTCCTTTATTATATTTGATAGTCCATGTATGCCCTACAACAGGGCCTTTAAGTTTAGATCTCTAAACCATCTTGAGTTCGTTTCGAGGTAGGGTAGAATGAGGCCTGCAAGTTTGGCCTCCTTTTTTAGAGTTCTTTGCTTATCTTGGATCTCTTCCTCCATATGAAGTTGATAATTAGTTTTTCCATTTATTTTTTTTTTGGCCTGCTACACTTTATTCAGATCCAGGGAGAGTGTTGGGGGCAAGGTGGAGGGTGGGGGAAGCGACCAGGGGCCACAGCCCGAAGCAAGCACTCAGAGCTCAGCGGAGACAAAGATGAACAGCTTGGCCACAAAGGAGCTGATGGTGCTGGGGCGGGACAGATCCATTTTGATGGTCAGGAGCAAGTCCCAGGGCTCAGGGACTGGCTTGGTGAGGGCCACCACGCCGCCACTGTGGTGGTTCACCTTCTGGGTGGTGAAAAAGCCCTCCTCGTTGCCGCTGGTGAGGGCCAGCTGCATGCTGTCCCCGGGGATGGAGCTGGAGGGGCCCATGCGGAAGACCATGGCGGGCACTTGGATGTAGAGAATGATGTTAAAATTTGAAACAGAATTGTGTTGTATTTGTAGATTTCTTTTGGTAGTATTGGCATTTTCTCAACATTAAGTCTTCATCGATGAACATGGGATATTCTTCCATTTGTGTAGGTCTCTCCTGGTTTCTTGTAGTAATGTGCTGTATTTTTCCTGACACCGATCTTTTGTTCTTTGGCTAGGTTATTTCGTTTTTTCTTTGACTATTTTAAATAGGATTGTCTTCCTGTAGCTTTCTGTCTTTGTGGGTTTTTGTCTGGTTTGGGTATTAGGGCTACACTGTATTCATGAAATGAGTGTGGGAGTTTGATCTTCCTTTCTACATTCTGGAATAGTCTGTGCAGAATTAGTGATAGCTCTTCAATGAATACTTAGTAGACTTCTGTGAAGCCATCTGATCCTGGGTTTTTCTTGGTTGGAAGTTTCTTGATGATCTTGTTTGGATGTTTATAGATCTATTGAGCGCTTCAACATCAGCCTGTGTCAATTTGGATAGATGGTGAATTTCTAGGTATTTGTCCATGTCTCTCAGATTATCAAACTTGTTGAGAGTATAGTCTTTCACAGTAGTGTGTTATTATTTTTATTTCATTTAGGTCCCCTGTGACATCCCTCTTTTTAGCTGTAATTTTAGATATTTGCATCACATTTTTATTTTCCTTTTTATGCCAGGGTTTTTTCAATTTTGTTAATCCTTTCACAAAACCAACTTCTTGTCTTGACTTTTTTCCATTGATTTTTCTGCTCTCCAGTTCATTCTTTTCTACTCTATTGATTATGATTACTTTTCTTCTGTTGTTGGAGGGTTTATGTTGCTGTCCTTGTTCTAGTTGAGGGTGCTGTGTTAAGGTGCTGATTTTGAATTTCTCTTCTTTTTTCATGTGTGCATGAATTACCATAAATTCCCCTCTGATAATTGATTTTGTGTGTCCCACAGGCTTTGGATTATATGTTATAATGATCATTTGTTGAAAGCAATTTCTTAATATTGTTATTTGACCTGTTATCGTGTCATTTTAAAGTGTTATGTTGTTCAGTTTCCATGTGTTTGTCTTTATGCTCCTGTTCTTTCTATTGCTGATTTCCAGTTTTGCAGTGTTTGGGTCAATTTTTTGGGGGGGGTAGGGGGGCTCTTTACAGTAGGATCTGTGTAGCTTCTCCAGTTTGCAGGCTTTTTCTATTTTCAGATCTGGGAAAATCTTTCTGATCATCTCTTGGAAAACTGTTTCTATACACAGGCATTCCAGTAATTTTAGTGTTAAATTTCTTCATTAGCTACCATGCTTCTTTTCATTTCATTATGTTTTTAAATTTTTCTCCTGATACTTGGTAAGATCATTTATTTTATCTTCAAGTTCCATTTATTCGATCTCCCACTTGATTGACTATTATTGAGTGTTCCTCTGGCTTTTTCTAATTAAGTTGGTTTACTCTTTATTTCCAATAATTCTCTTTGGTTTTTTATGGACATTTATCGATTTTGACATGGATCCATTTATTTTGTTACTCCATTTGCTTCCTGGTCTCCACTAATTTGATTTTTGTGTGTATTTTTCTTCTTCAAACTTATTTTGGCAAAAAATAATCAAATATTTGTTCCGGTCTCTATAGTAAATATTTCCTCTTGTCATATTTTGCTTCTCCCTAATCTGTTTTTCTCTTGTTATTGTGTGTGTTTGTTATTATTGTTATTGTGTGTTATTGTTTGTGTTTCTCAACATTCTGTTGAACTTAGATCATTTTGTTATCCTTGGTATTTTGTGGTTTTAACTTTAAATTACATTCTTTTTTTAATGGTCTCATTGGACACTCTGGTCATGCAGGGGTGAAGCACTTAAGTGCTACCTGAAAGGCTGGGGTCCTACCTACAACTTACTTTAAGGGACAAAGATTTGGCAGCCTCACTCTGCAAAGACCTATGGTCTTGGGAATGACACTGGAAGGCAGCTCCACTCAGCCTCACAGGGTAGCTAAGAGTCAGAGTCAACCCGGCAGCAAAAGGCTTGGTTTCCTTTATTCTAATCCTTTGGCTTTTTTGAGTGCTGATTGAGGAGCTATGGATATATGAGCTCTGGAATTCAGTACATGTATGTTTAGGAGGTGGAAAATTAAGTGCTTACAGATAGTGAGATAAATTATGCCGCCCAACATTACTGTTGTAAATGTGTAAGAATTTTCAACTTCTTGCCTTCATGGTTGACCCTGCACAGGCTCACCTGTGGTGGACCTCTGTGGCCTTCTCCTCTGTATAATGCATCCTCTCATCCCACCTTTCGTGATGTTCCTCCTGGTCCTAATGCTCTTTGTTTTTGGTATCAACAAGATTCAACTGCACTCTTGCAGGAGCAGTGACTTATTTAAAGTAGATCTTCTAGCCAGAATGTAACTTTCACCAAATGACCTGTTTCTTCATGGGTCTGGGTAAGAAAGTGTGGGAAGACCCTGAAAGGATTCTTCTGTGAGTAATTGTTAACAGGATTCGTTGGGTATCCATCCTGCTGGATCTAAAATGAGCCCTCTGAGAAGCATATCTAGTAAGAGCCAGGAGTGGACCATGTTCTGTGGACTCTGAGATTCTAGTGTAGTGAACCTCTGTGATCCGGAAGACAGATGTGACATCAGAGGAGTAGCTATAGATCCAAGAGCCAGAGCATGTAATGGATGTTCCAGGCCAGCAAGCAACGTGGAATGATTTGGAGCCAGAGGCTGGATTGTGAAGTAGGGTGCCTCTGGATGCTTAATTTAGGAAGCTGGATTCTTTGATCCATGAAGCTTGAGCTGAATGCCTTCAGGTTGAGGATTACAATGGAGTGACATGCCTTTTGTGTATTTATTGGCAGCTCTCAAAGAACTTTGTAACATGTCCTGATGAACAACTAAATCCTGAGCATTTATCACTTGCCCTGCAGGCTGTTAACTTCTTTAATAAACTACTCATGAATATTGTCTGTGAGTTATGTGTGGCCATTGCAATAAATTATCAAAAGCACTAGCTGGAAAAGGGGAGAGTGTTGTCTATGACAGAACTGTCTTATATCACTATGATCTGCTTTACCCCATCCTAATTGCATAGGCTACAATTCCCAAGACTACTTTGTGCCACGTTGAAAAAAGTGAGGCTACACCTTCCCCAGGCTAGCTTTTGTGTGTGTTCTCTCTTTGGGGTCTTAACTCTGCTCTGTCCTCCATATGGCTTTAATGATTGAGTATTCCTTATATTACTGAGTAAGTTCTCCAAGCGTATGCTCTCTGCTTGTTCTTCCTTTCCCACTTCTGGACTTATCCCAAATCTCCCACACCTCCGCTGCCATCCAGAGTCCTGAGAACGCAGTGGATTAGTAATTCAAGCCTCTACTCATTTTGTCATCTTGCTCCACCCCCACATTTAAATTTCTAGAGGGTTGTCTTCACCCTTAAGGGAAGGTATTATTCTGTTTGTGTTAAGTATGCCAGAAAATCCCTTCTTTTCACTACATCAAAGAAAACTACCTACTCCCTACTTCCCAGCTTCTGGGACCCACCCAAACCAGAATCCTCCTAATTTACCTGGAAAGCAAGTTGGACCAGTTTGGGGAAGGGTAGATTTTTAAAGATCGGAAGAGAGAAGAACTCAGGAAACATAAAGCTCTTAATTTTTTCAATGCTTCCTCTCCAATAAAAAGCATCATCTCTCCTGATCCTACCAGTTAAAAGTTGTGAGCAGGGGGCATTGAGGCCAGACGGACTTGATTCAAATCCTGTCTCTGATATTCACTAAATGTGTAAATTTGGAAAATATAACATAGATTATCTATGGATTAATTTCTGGTAGATAATAAAATACCAAATATATGTTTCTGTGAGCATTCCAAATACAGGGTTTATAAAGTACTTTAAATGGCAGTTAGTTTTAACCATGCTTACTTTCTTTATAAAGAAAAGTTGACTTAGTTAGATGTTGTTGGTAGGTGTTATTGAGTTGGCTCAGAGCCTTAGCAACCTTATTAACAGCAGAAGGAAACACTGCCTGCTCCTGCAGCATCCTCATAATTACATTTTAGCTGATGCTTTTCTGATTTTCAGTTTTCAGACATGCCTGTAGCTACTAATTCATTGAAAACCTGTGCCAAAGGATATGAGTGTGATTTAAAATTAGAACAAGTGCACTTTAAGAATTTATAGGTAAAAGGTTATAATTAATAAGTAAATGATGGATAGATGTGGTACGTGGGAATAAATGCCAAGATTTCCCATGTGGATGACTGAGACAAAGTTAGACATCAAGAGAAGAGGCAGATATTGAGGGTACATACTGCCCACTACTGTGGATTGAATTGTGTCACCAAAATACAAATGTTGAAGTCCTTGTCCTGATAACTGAATATGCTTTTGTTAGGAAATAGTGTTCCTTTTGTTATATGGTTATACTTGTTGTCTTATTCAAATTGAGTAAGTTCAAAATCTACCTGTTTCTAATTGGTGAATTATAAATGTGAGTAAAAATGAAGACACACGCACACGATAGACAACATATAAGAACATAAGCAAATACATCTAGAAATAAATGTCAAAGATTTTGAACAACCACTAGAAACTAGGAGAGAGACCTACAGAAGGAATCAACATAATCAAGACTCTGATATGGACTTTTATCCTCCAGTTATTTGAGGAAAAAATCCTATTTATTAAAGTCACCATTTTGTGGTGTTTTGTTATTTCACTATTAGGAAACTAAGACAGACATTCACTGTTAGGTTCATGATGACATACTATGAAAACAATAATAAACTACAGACAGTAAATATAGCTACCAGGTATATTGGTGAATTTAAGTTAAGCTGTGTCCCAGGGATGACCAACAAAAAAACCTCACAGACATAAAGCAACAAATATTGATTTTCATTGAAGTTATAGACCCAGGGATGTTCAACTTCAGTTCTAGTCCACTAAGTATTTATGCCAAGACCTAAACTAATAGAGCAGTCCTTTCAAGATAAATTTGTTCTCATACTAGAACATAGAAAAAGCATTTGTTAGCTTCTGAAGTGTCTGCTTTGACAAGATTCATAGTGTGATTGCCACTCAGAATCAAGTCATCTGTACACAAGAGGAGACTCACAGTTCATTGTCCTGTTGCTGGTACCAATGGACCAAAGGAATCCCACAGAGAGGGATGCACCAGATTGTGGTTGAAATATTTTGAACAATGATGTAATTTACCACCAGAATCAAAACCAAACTCACTGTTTTTGAGTCAATTCTGATTCATAGCAACTATATAGAACAGACTGAGATAGAGCTTTGTAACAGACCAATGAAAGAGAAGCTAAAGTTAAATAAAGTGTGCAAAGATAGAATTATTAACCTAATGCCTATACAAAATTACTTCAAAGGCTAATTCCTCCCAAGTAGGGAGCCAAGCTGCACTGAAAGCACTAGTGAAAGATAAGCTTCCAGGAATTAACGGAATACCAATAGAAAAGTCTTAACAAGCTGATGAAGCACTGTAACCATTAACTCATGTTTCATAAGAAATTTGGAAGACAGTTACTTGGCCAACTTACTGGGAGCAATCCATATTTGTATGCATTCTAAAGAAAGGTGACCGAACACAATGCTCAGATTATAGAACAATATCACAGATATCGCATGCAAGCAAAATATTGACAGAGATAATCCAACAATGATTGCAGGAGTATGTTGACGGAGAACTCTCAAAGGTTCAGACCAGATTCAGAAAAGGACATGGACCAAGGGATGTCACTGCTGATGATCTTGGTTCAAATAGAAAATGCCAGAAAGTTTACTTGTATTTTATTGACTATGCAAAGGTATTCAATTGTGTGGATCATAATAAAATATGCATGACTTTGAAAAGATTGGGAATTCTAGAATACTTCATTGTGCTCCTGTGGAACTTGTACATGGATAAATAGATAATTGTGCAAACAGAACAAGGAAATACTGCATGGCTTACAATCAAGAAAGGTATATGTAAGGATTGCATCCTCTCCCATTATGTATTCAATATGTATGATGAGCAAATCATCAAATAATCTGGATTATATGAAGAAGCATGTGGGATCAAGACTGAAGTAAGGCTTATTAACAATCTGCAATATGCATATGACACAACTGTGCTTCCTGAAAGCAAGGAAGACTTGAAGCACCTGCTGATGAAGTACAAGAATTTCAGACTTCAGAATGGAATGCAACCCAGTGTTAAGAAGACAATAATTCCCACATCTGGACCAACAGGTAGCATCATGATAAATGGAGAAAAAATTGAAGTTGTCAAGGATTTTGTCTTGCTTGTATCGACAATCAAGGTTCATGGAAGCAGCAGATAAGATCAAAAGATGTGTTCCATTACATAAATCTGCTGCATAAGTCCCCTTTAGTGTATTGAAAAGCAATGATGTTACTTTGAGGACTAAGGTGTGCCTGACTTAAGCCATGGTATTTTCCATTGCCTCATGTGCATGTGAAAGTTGTACATTGAATAAAGAAGACCAGAAAAGAATCAATGCATTTGAATTGTGGTGCTGGAGAAGAATATTGAAAGTGACCTGGACAGGCAAAAGGATAACCTTGTCTGTGTTGGAAGAAGAAAAACCAGAGTGCTCCTTAGAGGTAAGGATGGCAAGACTTTGTCTTACTACTTGGACATGTTGTTAGAAAAGACCAGTCCCTTGAGAAGGACATCATGTTTGGTTAAGTAGAAGGGGGAAAAAAAAAAGGAAGGCTTTCAGCTAGGTGGGTTGACACCTTGGCTGCAACAATGTGTTCAAACATAGCAACAATTGTAAAGATGGTACAAGACCATGCAATTTTCCCTTCTGTTGTACGTGTGGCAGCTGTGTGTCAGAACGGACTGGATGGCACCTAACAACAACAGCAATGCCTCTATCTTTCATTTGCTCTCAGTCACCTTCTCACTATACATGTTGATGTGTTATTATTTATAATTGTAATTGGCCCACATTTACATTATGATTCTGGAAACAATACTTTCATACAAGCATGATAAAGTATATTCAAGAAACTTTGATACAAGTGTTATCAAAGAAAACTTTAAGAACTAAAAAGTATGTACTGCTTCTCTGTATCAGTCACAATTGTCATAACATTTCGCTCATTCTAAACTGCCCCACTGCTGCTGAGCTAATTTTGCCTCAGAGACCCTGTATATAGGGCCAAAGAGAACTTCCTCATAGGGTTTGCAAGGTTATAAATCTTTATACAAGCAGACTGCCACATCTTTCTCTCCTAGAGTAACTGGTGCATAGAATCCCCAACCTTTTGCTTAGTGATTGAGTTCCTTAACTACTGTGCCACCATGGATCCTGTTTTACTCATAGAAAGCAACAAATTTATATCTGTTAAATGAATTAAAGTATTTCAGTTCTATTTCTGCTATTTACTTTGGAATCATCCTTAGGATAACCAGTCATTTTAGTAATTGTACTTCTTTGGACCTCATCCTGTTCATCCAATGTACTTTCCAGGATCCTCATTGGGGACTGCTAAGAAATAGCAAGATGTTAAATCGTTTTTAGCCATAACATTTAATGACATGTTTGGAAAAAAATTGATCCAGTGATATTTTAGTTAAGTATCTATGTTTCTAAAATCTTAGCCATACTATTTGAAGATCAACAATATCCTATGTAGAAGTTTACTAAATCTAGTGATACTTAATAACCCAATAAAAACTGAAAGAACTTTGCAACTATGTATATATTTTCATGTGCTCAGGTAACTGCTACAATACATACAAATACTTGAATATTCTAACCATGGAATATTTGACTTCTAATATGTCCTGGAACTGCCAAGTGCAATGCAAACAAGTTCTTGAGTTTGAGATTTAAAATAATCAGTTTTCATTTAAAGTGTTGCCATAATGTAAGATTAAATATAAAAAGCAAAGATGCCAAATATAGATTCTTTGGAAGTTTATTTCCCCATGACTTTGCAAATAGTATTTCTTGCATTCAAATAATGTATTTATTTTTTCACACATAGGGCAAAATAAAAAAGGCCAAAGCAATTCCATATTTCTAAACTGTAATTTCACACATGTATAGTAAAGCATAACTATTTCTAACAGTTTTAGAAGTTTTGAACGTATTATTAACAAACAAAGCTTTAAGAAAAAAGAAGGGGGGAGGGTGGGAAAAAAGAATAGGGAAAAAAATTTTGTTCAGTCTTTTGTTTCTGTGTATGTTGCCCATTCAAATCACTGCACTTAACTGGGGGGTGGGGTGGGGGTAAAATTAAGTGTTCCTAGCACATTCCCATATGTTGTTGAGTATTCAAACCATTTATATGTACTCACATAAAGTAACAGACAAAGGATAAGAGGGTTGTTGACTAAGAGTTACAGTTAAAATTAGACTCCTCACTTACGTTAAAATTGTTAATTTCACCACCACATAATTTCTGTTATCAAGATATTAATTGACTTTCTTTTAAGAAGATTCCTTAAATTATGTATGTATTCATTAAAAAATAGTTGTGATGACTCAATGTATTTTGGAAATTGTGATCTCACAGAGATAAATCCGATAAACAATTTAGTGGATATAAAAAGACTATCATCTATTGATCTACAGAATCAGAGAGAGACAAAGGATCTTTCTTAGATCCTTTAAATCACTTATATTCAATCTTTTCCAGTAATTTGACTTTAATACTCATAGCTTATTGTAGATACCACTATAATAATAATGTTTCAGGCACTGGAGATACTCTATCACAAAACATTTTTTCAAAATAGTAATATAAAGCTTTCACCTTTGTTTAATTTGGCAAATATTCAAAAATACTGATGGATAACGTAAGGCACTCTAAGTAGGCAAAATTGCAAATCATCTTGAGGCTCTTAGAACTAATTGTAAAGCAACATAGATGCCACTTAATTAGAGAAAACTAGGAGGAAGCAGTAATCTAGAAACCACAATTTGATTGGAAGTAGGAACATCGTTAATGGACACAATTCCCTTTCTGCACATTATTAAGGCTCGGTAAAGCAAAGGGAGAGGAAGTGCTTTTGAAAGTGTGATTCCTTTGAGAAGGAAAGCCGATGCAACATGAGTTTTATAAAGTTTAGCAGCGTTTTACTCCCCTCCATCTTAAGCAGTATGTTATTTGCAGAATTGTGATTTTTCTCTTGGCTATCCTTTATGCTGCATATGAAGAATCCTCCTGTGTGCCTGTTCAGGTTGCTTTTTAGTATGTTGTTAAAGAAATGTTGTTCACTGGTGAAGAACAAGCAATTTTGTTTGCCTAGAGGACTGACTTTCTTCCCTGGATCAGCTCTAGCTCTTCGCTTTCCCTCAGCAATATCTCTGGATAATATACTTCAAAGAAACCCCGAAATAGCCTTGCCACCAGATTGCCTGTCTTGTCTAGCCAGAGGTATGTGGTTTTCAAGATAAACTATAACATAATCGCATTGTGACATTTAAATCTCAGGTTGTAGGATCTAGGGGTAAAAGCATATTAAATCTGTGCATTACACAAGATGTTGTCAATATATAAGATGCTTCCTAACTTCTGTGAAGGAAGAAGTGCCCAGGCTGGGGGGCTTGTTTTGGTGGACATGAATAACCAAATGATGGTCAGACATGGAGGGGGAACAAGTGTGCAGAATCAGCACAATCTATGAGCAGAGCTCTGCTCTCATAGACTGAACTCTGTACCAGCATCTCATTGCACATTGGTTAAAAACACTGTCAAGATGTTTCCTCTAGGGACACATCCTTTTAAAGTGGTGTTTGCCAATAAACATGCAGTTGTCAAGTTCTACAATTTATTATGGGTTTTGAGAGCACAAAAATATTTATAGATACAACACTATTTCCAGAGCGTAGGGGGACACACAGATGACATGAATGCCTTTGTTCCTGTTGCTACCATACTTGATTATGAGTTTATGATAGGAAATGCAGAAAAGCTCACTCCTTCGTCTTAAAAATAGCATCCACTCATAAAACAGCCATATATTAGAGATAAGATAAGATGAAGGGAATTGGAGCAGATTGTAAAGATAAAGAAAATTAACAGTTGAATCCATTCTCTAAGAATGCTATAAAATAGTGCCACACACCAGGCACCATAAAACAACTGAAATGTAATCTCTAATAGTTCTGGAAGTCAGAAATCAAAAATCAACATGTCAACAGTGCTGATTCCTTATCATGGTCTTGAGGAAGAATTTGCTCCATGCCTCTTTCCCAGCTTCTAGTAGCCCCAGGCTTTCCATGTCTTGTGGCAGTCTAATTTTAATCTCCACTTCTATCCTCACATGGCCATAATGCCTTTGTGACTGTTAGAATCTTTGTCTCTGATCTTTTGATAAGGACATTACTCCTATTGAATTAGGGGACACCCTACTCCAGTAGGACATAATGTTAATTAATTACAGCTGTAGCCACTCAATTTCCAAATAAGGTCCTCTTTTATAGATACCATAGATTGGAATGCCCATATATCTTTCTGGAGGACACAGTTCAACATATAACAACCATCAAAGCAGGAAAGACAAAATAGAGAGGAAATTCTAAATAAATCCTTGCTTTTGTGTGTCTTGGAAAACTATGCGAGATGATGGTAAGGACACAATGAATTAAAAGTCACAGGTCTGGAACAGACTAGCAAGTATGTCTGCTACTAGAAAAATTTCAAACTGAGAATTGCTGTGGTTGTTCAGCTATTCCTTCAGAGATTCCTGACCACTCTCAGTGGATTCCACACCACAGCTAGCTAGGAGTTGAAAATCTCCACTTGTCTCTTTGATCATTGTTCTTGAAAATACAAAAAAGTAGTATTCCTGGTGATAAATTTAACCCGTTTCTCCAGTTTGAGGGACTTGAATGGGAATGAAGTGGGTAGGGGGTTCAAAGGCTGTTGCGTTAAAATGACAGTAATTTTAGACCCTGAGCCTACAATAAGATTGCAGAGTACTTCCTTGTTAACTCTTGCAAGGTTTCTCTGTGGCATATGCTTTCTTTGAGATAGATGCTATAGTTGCTGTGAGCAGCTGCCAGCACTAATTTATTTGCTCCATCTCAATGATGTCACATGACTTTGACACAAACTAGTCATTTGTCTTTGCCTCATTGCCATGATTCCTCCCATAACTATATGGACCTTATTACAACTAATTGGGGTTACCATACATTCTTGTAGCCCAAGACAGTCTCAGATTTATTCTGTTCACCTAGACATTTTCTTATGAACATTGAAACTTGAATTACATAGTTTTCATGAGTCTCAAATTAACAATTTAGTTTTTTCAATTTTTAAGAGTTTTTTTTAATGTGTAACTCATGGATCACAAAATAGGCAACAAATCAGATTGGATCTACAAAATCAAATTTGCCACCCCCTAAATACAACTCTATGGGTTACAGATTTCAGGAAACCAAGTTTAAATAAAATCAAGCAAATAGTAATTAATTGGTTTTCCTAATCAAATGTCCATGAATATATAGCCCAAGTATAGCATGTTCCAGGTAGTTTGATCATTGCCATCAGACTCCATCTCTCAGTCTTTTCTCCTTAATGTTGAGTTCATTTTCATGTCCTGCTTGTGTAAAAATGATGGTCCATATTTCCAGGATTTTTGCATCTATCTTCAAATCCACCACAAAACAGTACTATTCCACTTGCTCATAGTGTTAGTATAAAATGGTGTTGTCACTATTGTTAGATACCCTTGAATGGGTTGACCCATATCAACATTATCTACAATAAAATTAAATGCTTCTCAGCCCTCACCATCTTCACATTCACTGCTATGTTTGAGCATATTGTTGCACTCATTGTGTCCATCTAGCCCTTTGAAAGGCTTTTCTCTTTTTCACTAACCCACCACTTCACCAATAATGATGTCTTCTCCAGGGACTGGTCCATCTTGCGAAATGTTAGAAGTACATGAGCTGAAGTCTCACCAAGCTCACTTGTAAAGAGTATTCTGGCTGTAGTTCTTTCAAAATAGTTTTGCTTGTTCTTGTGGAAGCTCATCGTATATTCAATATGCTTCTCCAACACCATAATTCAAGGGTAATAATTCTTCTCTGATTTTTCTTATTCACTGTTTCGATTTAACATGCATATGAGAAAGAAGTAACAATTGAGACTGAGGGAAGAATTGAGACATTTTCTAGTATCTTATTATTATGCTGTGATAGGTAGGTTTATTGTACCAACCTGACCAGTGAACACATGTAGGATTAATTGAAGGGCAGTTTAATTGAAGGGTGGAGAGCTAAGTGGCTCGCCAAGCCTTGCCTTTCTTGTCTCTTGCTCTTTGATGATTGGACCATTGTGCAGCTGCCTTAGCTTTTTCTCTGCCTCACCTTGCAAGCCTCAGTATCTGTGGACATCCAACCCGTGGAGTGTGTCGCTTTAGTTTGAGGTTCCCTCAAGGCCTGCTTTGCCCCACTACTGGAGGATACATCACTTGAGCTGGGGACTCAGATCCTGTCATCTGGCTGACTGTTGGTGACCTGCCTTGCTGTTTGCTGCCTGTGGCCGGATTGCCTGTATTGCTCAGTATGTATCTACCATAGTACCTAATGTGTCATCACTGATTCCCATTAAATGTGAATTGGAATTGACTTTCATACTCCTTCAGTGCTTTCTTCTTATGGGTTATAGTGAATCAGAAATAATTTAGAATACTTTGGTGATGATATGGCAGGCAATCTTGAGTGGGGAACAGGAAACTGTAGGCAGTAGTCCTTTTGAAAGTAGCCCAAGGGAGGTTTAACAAAACGTGAATGACATAAAGTTGATTTCCTTTCCAAACACATGCTACATCAAATGATTAGTGCAAGAATTAGAAGAGAACAAAATGAATCCATTTTAATTTGACAGAAAGTCCTTTACACCTACCTCCTGCTTGTAATCAAATAAATACAAAAGCAGAAGTCTAAACTTATAAGAATTTCAAGACCAAATTTTTCTAAATGTTTGACCCTTGAATTATACTGATTCATTTAATCATTCATTGGACTCAATATAAAATTTGTGTCATCTGTATGAAACAAGATACTTTCATTATCCCTTTTAAAATGCCAGGATTTTATTCATTTATTTTACTTTCAGTACTGAAATGAAGGACAATCTATTATAAAACGATCTGTTCTGAAAATATTTGCATTCTAATATGTTTTAAATAGGGCAATATGTATTGTACTCTTACCTGTCGTAAATGCTCTCACTTAAAAATCACCATCGGGGATTCAGAAGATAGTGGCTCTTTCAATTATTATGGTGTTCTGATTCTCGGTCAGTTGTTTATATTTGAGAATATGTTTTGCCTGCTAAAGAGTATGCTCCCATAAACAATGTTCAAAAAAAGTTTAATAATTAAAGCACTAAATATTAAATAAATAGATGAATATGTATGAAAGATATAAATATATAAACATAACTTAATAATTCATTTCTAGCAGTTTCAGTTGGTTTCTCCCTAGTGCAACTCAATCAGAGGAAACAGATATATCTGATTCAAAGCTCGTATAACAAACTAAAGGAATCCTTTTATGTACAACCTAGAAAGTATCTCAGATCTCTCCATGACCCCATTCTTTTATCTCTAATCCTATTAGACTAGTTGACTGTGTGATAAGAGTCTGTTAACCCTTGGAATGTGCCCAAGCCTCCCATTATTACAGGCGTCGTAGTTTTCCACACACTAGGACCACTCAACTTGCAGATGTAAAAGATGGATACAAATAGGCCCCTTGGATTAAACAGGCTGAAATCTTCATACACTTTACTGCCTCCCTATGTAGGCTTCTTTTGGTTCCTTTTCTGTACAGTAATCAAAGCAGAATAGGACACAAGGTGATTCTAATCTGACAGGATATATAAAGATGTATACAAATAGCTCTTTTGGTTTCTGACTATTCTGGAGTAAGCCCAATGATTTGCAGTAAATTGATCTGACAAGGGGTCTTTCATATTTGACTAGGCTGTATGAGATAAGTGATGTAGATAATTAAAAGATTTTATGAAAGCACATTTTGTTTTGTTTCTCTCCTTAAGGATCTGAAATAATAGCATCTAGATATTCATAATACAACACACATTAATTAAATTACATTAAATTAAGAAATTAAATCCTAATGCTGGAATGTATACTATATAACTTAAAGAGGGTTTGTAGTGAGGCTTATCATCTAATAATCCATGGAGAAAGATAAAAATGTTCTCCTTGGGCACTTTTGAGTTTGATAAGCAAAGCTGAGGAAAAAGAGACCTTGAGTCTCTTTTTCTATAAAAAGAAACATATACTCATTTTCTTAGAATAGGCGGGTGTGGACCATATCTTGTTTGCCAGCATTTCAGAAGCTATTTATTATTATTCAAAATAGTACTCAGAGAATCTAGCTCATTGATATTTAAGTCCAATGCCTACAAAGCTACTCCATGGTAAAATGGGTCAACCAAATGCAAATAATTCACTCCTTATTTTGAATGTACAATCATGTTGTAGAATTCCACAAACTCTCAGAAGAAACAAAATAACTGTGCTGACTGTACTATAGCTTTCAGACATAAACATAGTACTGTATTCAAATATCAGGCCCTGATGATTTTTACTCCAGGATTCTATAAAAATGAGTACAAAGTTATTGTTGAATCATTAAACAAAAAAAGCTGAGATATAATTATACCTTTATATTTATATATTTTTCATAAGAGAAAGTGATGATACTAGAAATGAGAAACATCTAAGTTTGACTTATTTGCCAGTATTAAAAATATTTTCCCCAATTCTACTCTTAGACAAATTGAATGGAAAATGACATAAACTAATAATTATTATAGCTTTGTGAAAATCAGGTTCCAAGCATAGACTTAGCTTTACCTGCAAGAGACCTTGTAGAATGCTTTATGAACTATTTTGAGATTACTAATGGGCACCATCCCCAACAGATATCATCATCAGTGGAATGGGAACATAAGGAATGAAACATATTGCTATTAATCAGGGCCACAGTTGGTGACAGCATTATAGTTAGAAAGTGGATCAATTTAGGTAACACAATAATTATGGATCCAAAAATTCCAGTTCAAGAATTAGAAAAACAAATGGAAACATGAAAGATTTTTTCAACTTCATTAACAGTTGGACTTGAGTGTTAGATTAGTCCTATATTTCCTAATATGCCATAATTTTAGTCTGCAAAAACAAACAAATAAAAACAAGCAAACAAATCATGAATATTCATAAAGAGGAATGGCTAAGCAACACAAAAATATTTTAGATTTACTGACTTGCACTTAGCAGGAATTTAAAAAACTTTTGTTGACTGATTAATTTATGTGTTGTGGTAAGCGTAATAGTGGTTAGTCATTCCTTCATCCCTTCCATCATTACATTTAAAGTCATGGGAGCCCTAGTCGTATAGAGGTTACACAGTGGTTACACATCTAGAGATATCCTTTGGACAGTGGACTTCTTGTTTATTAAGTTTTCTTTTATCTCTTTGATGTTAGATGCTGTGGGACTTCACTAATATCTTTATGCAATGTCAATTCTAGTGTATTATTCAACCACACAAAACCCAAGATATAGATAGGAATAATTGACTTTTATTATACAACTTTAGGATATCGACCAGGTTTCAAAATTGACATTGGCACATTTGAAGATATTAATGAGTCTATTCTGTGCCGAATGATTCTTGGTATTTTAGAAGAACAAGTGCTATATCTTTTTTTTTCTTTTCTTTTTTTTTAATTAATAAATCATTTTATTGGGGCCTCTTACACCTCTTATAACAATTCATACATCAATTGTAACAAACACATTTGTACATATGTTGCCATCATCATTTTCAAAACATTTTCTTTCTA
>NW_022103942.1:5773552-5788768 GCF_000313985.2 Echinops telfairi
CATGCACCCTTGATAATTTATAAATTATTATTATGTCTTATATTACACTGCCCGGCGTCTCCCTTCACCTACCCCTCTGTTGCCCATCCCCCAGAGAGGAGGAGGTTATATGTAGCTCTCTGTGATCAATTCCCCCTTCCTTCACCCCCCTTCCCTCCTGGTATCACCACTGTCAACCTGGTCCTGAGTGGTTCATCTGTCCTAGATTCCCTGCGTTTCCAATTCCCATCTGTACCGCTGTGCATCATCTGGTCAAGCCAGATCTGCAAGGCAGAATTGGGGTCCTGGTAGTTGGGGGGAGGAAGCGTTTAAGAACTAGAGGAAGGTTGTAGGTTTAATTATTGTTATTCTGAACCCTAAGTGACTCATCTCCCCCCTACCCCTCTGCAAGGTATGTCCAGTTGTCTAGAGATGGGCATTGGGTCCCCATCACGCGCCACCCTCATTGATGAGGATATGATTTTTCTCCCCGCCTTTGGTGTTTGAAGCCTGGTACCTTTGGCCCTTCATCTTAAGCCCCATGAAAACCATATTGAATCAGGTGTACACAAACACAAGATTCCCTTCCATCACTCTTTACAGGATGCAAAGTAAAAACCAAACCAGTTGATGTCGAGCAGATTCCAACTCATGGGAACCCTGTGTGTGTCAGAGTGGAACTGTGCTCTAGAAGCTGAATTTTTTGGCAGTAGATTACTAGAGGTTTTTTCTTTTGGATCCACCTCTGGGTTGATTCATACCTTGAACATTTTGGTAAGTCAAACTCACTGCCATCAAGTCAATTCTGACTGTAAACCATTTGAACCATCCAGGTATCCTAACTCAAGGGACAAGACTTCCCTAATTTTATTAAATTGTTTGCCCCTCAAATCGTGGTCTTGCAATGTTTCTTTTCAGTTATCTCTTAGTAAAGTCAGAGAAAAAGAGAGAAGAATTACTAAATATCTCAAGTCTAGATCACATATGATACTATATAAGCAACCAAACAAAAAGCACATTCACTGCAGTCAAGTCGATTTTGACTCATAGGTCTAGGGCGGCTAACTGCAAGGTCAACAGATTAAAACTACCAGCTGAAGAGTTACAGTCTCAGAAACCTACAGGGATCGTTCTACCTTGTCATATAGGGTCTCTATGAGTTATACCATATATCATGGAAATACAGCATATCAGATGATCCTAAGGCTCAGTCCTAGAAATCCATACCTGATCAACCATGAAACCCCTCAACCCTAGGCTAACTAGGATATTAGGCTTTATTTAGTATTCTTTTGTCAAAAATTTCTGGAAGAGTTTAAAATAAAGTTCTGTAGTTCAAGAACACTTTTCCGCCCCCGTTGGTGTATTAGCTATATTAGCTAAAATTACACGTATTAACTGGAATGGCAGGAGGAAGGGAAGTTATCTAACTGACCATTTTTAGTAACATCTCTAATCACCTTTGTCTTCTAGTACACATACACTATTCTTTTAGTTACTCTGAATTTTTTTTAATTCTTGTTAATAGGCAAGAATACAATAAATGTATCCAAGAAATTGTTCTTGGAAGGTTTTATTTTGAACCAAAAGCATAATTTCCACAATGTAGGTATTTATTTAGTTCTTCGCAAATCAAGTGTCTCCATATACACACATATGTACATGTATCTGAGTTTGAAATGATATGAGTATAATTTCTCATACATATCATCAGTCAATTTTTACATTCACATTACTAGACCAAGTGGAAGACCTAATTAAACTTAGGTGTTTGCTACTACTGCATACTTTTAGTAAGTATTTCACATTTTTAGTAAGGCATTTCCAGATCAAACAAATCTGCTTCTAAGTGAGCAAAACTCAAGGCTTTATCCTAGCATTGATTAACAGTAGGCATTAGAAAGCGAATGGATTTTTCTCGACAATGAAATTGTAACAGCAAAAAGTTTTTTGAGTGTTTTGGTGGCAGAATGCCATGCTTGAAAACTAGGGTGTCCTAAAGGTCCTATTAACTGATAATTGATTTTTTTAAGTTATGAACCACTCTGGAAGACCTTCCGTCCACCATTTCCCAGCACCTGGTAGATTAAGGGATCCAGCAGTCACAGAAGCTTCCTGTGTTGAGTATTATAGCATAGATGCAGAGTCAGGCCCATTGTGTGGGTACACATAGCCTTGACCTTACATCAATAACAGGAAATCAAGAAAACTGCTTTAGCTTAGAAAATTATCTTAATACTTTATCACCTTCTCAATTGGCTATAACTCTGAAGACATAGCAAAGAAAAAAAAACAATAAAAATACCAAGATATATTTTCCTTTTGCTCAGAAAGAAAAGATTGATGACACTATATGGTAGGCAATAACAGAGTCTGCTTTATATTCATTATATGTGGCATGGGAGGTTGGGAGAAAATAGGGAGCTAATAACAATGAATACAAGAGGGAGGAAAATGTTCTAGAATTGATTGTGGGGATGATTGTACAACTTTCCTTAGTGTGATTGAACTTTTGAATTAATAGATTTTTGAATTACATGCCAATAAAACTGTTAATATAAAAAGAAAAAAATGTATAGAAATTTTGAACATGATTAATAAACTGATACAGATACAGAGACAATACATACACACAATTATATATGATATAATGATAATAAAATAAAGTCGACATGGATGTCAAAGAAAGTTTGAGAAAATATTTGAGGCCTTTTGTAAGCAAAATAAACCAAAGTCAAGTCAAGTCACTCTAAAGGTATAATATATACATGATTTATTGTTTTGAGATGCACTCACTTTCATTGTTCCCTTAAATTATAATTATAGAGAATGCTGACTTGAGGCAGTAGGAGATACTGTTGTAGAAATAGTACTGTAGACCTACCATAAATACCCATAATTCCAACATAGATTAGTGAACTACTTTGAATAAGCAAAAATGCTTCTACATTTTGACTGCAATTGGAGACACCAGACTAACTACTTGAGTACATTTAGAAAGCTGAAACATTGAAAACATACAGCTACTACTTTTATTCAGATTAGCCACAGTCTTGCTGTTAGGTAAGCATTGGGCAGCTAACCCAAAAAGTTGGTCTTTGAACCCATCATTCCTCTGTGGGAGAAAAATAAGGCTGTGTACTGCCATGAAGATTTTCAGATTCTCAGAAATCCTATGCAGGGTCTATTTGAGTAAGAATTGACTTGATGACAGTGGGGTGGTTCTATCAGATGACTCCAGGACATTTTATTACTATACATTTTTTATCACTATACTTGTCAATCATCCTACATTTATCAGAATTACAGTTATCAAGCAAATTAAAAGGGATAGGTTTAATAATTTAATGATCCACGTACACATCTGATTTTGATGACACTTCATATATTCAAGAAGTAAAACTGAGCTTCTCCATTTCAAAGTGCATTGATACTTCTGAAATTTGTAAGCAGTACTTTCAGTGTCCACACTGAAAGCATTCAAACTGTTCTAAAAATCAATCAGAATGGTTGATTGTAATATCAACCTACTCTGTTGTGAAAGAACAATATAGAAATCTCCAAATTCTATCAATCAATTGGCTTAATAGCAGGCAAACTATTTCAGCCACTTGTAGTAGTTAGGTCTCCAAGAAATGTTACAAGACAAAAAGCTCACATTTGCCTTTCCATTGTTGCCCTTTTTTGCTTTAATATGTGATATCTCAATTTTTTCCTGTTCCATAATAATCTAGCATAGATCTCTCCTCCATCATTTATTAGGATTTTATTGAACCTGTTTTTGTATATTGGTGATTTATCATTATAATTACTTTCATAGATTTGCTACCTGCTTGATGAAGAGATCTTCATTTGTTCATAAATTAGTCTTCTTGAATTTCAGTGTTGCCCTCTGTTATTAGTTTGTTCTGCAATTTGTTTACATAACACCTTTCCTCAGCCAGCAGCCAACTCTCTACTGGTCCTCAGTCTCTTAGTTATGTGGTCCTGTGGCCCCTTCCACCAATCACTGTAGCTCACAGTCCTGTAATAATTACACTGCTCCTCTGCTCTAGCTCACTGTTTACTTTCTTTGGTTTTCTGTCTCTGGCCTCCTCTGCCTGGCTCCTTTGCTCTAGCGTATCATCTTCATACCAGGCTCTGATCACATCCTCTGCCACTTCTTGTGGAGATTTCAAAGGTGCTCTTCTTAGAGTCCTGGGATTTATCTTTTTGTCTGAGATGGTTCTTATACACTTAGATATAACTTTGATTGAGGAATGTTTTGTTGTTGTTTTTAGCCATCATATCCCCAAAGAAACAAAGGGTGTGGCATGGTTCACACCCTCTATTAGTATCACGGCTTAAGCCTATCTAAAGGTGTAGCAGAACACACCCCCCCCTCGCCGCCCAAATGGGATTGTAGCCACAGGCACAGAGGCCAAAATTATAATATTTCACGTAAGGATTTATGACCAGAAGGGCCATATCAATTGACTATATCTGAGAGAGGCTCCCAAGATAGGTCTTTCTGGCTTGATGAATCACCGGGAATTGGCAATGCTGGTAAAAATAGAGTACATCCACACACTACCAAAGATTCTCATTCAGTAAGTCTAGATGAAACTCAGAAATTCAAGTTTTTAATGAGTTCTCGTATTCATTCAGATAAACATCCAAATTTGGGAAATCAATGATACTGTGTACTACTAGAATCTACTGAAAGACAGTAAGGATTGGTGATACTGTACTATTTTTCAAGACTCTGTCTCCAGTCGAATAGCTCCAATATCTTCAGCTCGTTTCATGTAGAAACATTCTCTGATAGATTAAAAAGAATACATGACTTGCATTATTGTGGTTTTACTTATCTTTCACATAATGGTTTAAGATATATAATGAACATTATACACTATATCTAGCCTTTCAAAGAATAGATGATTTTCAATATATACATTGAAATATACAAAATATTCAAAATATACATTGAAAGCAGCATTGTAATACATTTCTGAGTTTTATTTTCATGAAATGACTGTGGCACCTGAAAAGCAAGTAAATTTTCGAAGTAAATATTGTGCTCTAACATAGCTGAATTCTATATAAACTTATTAAGAAATGAGATTATGGAAATGATGATCTAGTCATTACTGTAGTTCCAACAGTCAATATCTCTAGCTATTGTATATCCAAGCTGTGATGGTAACATTTAAATATAATCCTAGGAGAGTTACATACAGTTTAAAAAAGCTTTGCACCATATGATTTAGTTTGCCTTTACCACTGATACAGGGTGTGTGTGTGATAAGGGGCATCAGCAGAGAAAGACAGAACCCTGAAAATGAAGCACTTGAACAAGTTTCTTAAATTCAACATCCTAAGTAACTATGAATTAAGAAAGCAATCACTTATTTGTGAAATCAGGTTTTATATAATTCTACTAGACATGCATAACTTATGCTTTCAGATTTTTTTTAATGTTGTGATTCTCAATGTTTTGGTTTGTCGTTTGATGTTGTTGTTTTAATTTAGAGTGTCAGCGGGAGAAATATGTGATAGATTTGAAGATCTTGTTGGGTAAAACTTCCTGTTACAACCCAAGCTAAGAGGGTGTGATGCCAGGACAGTGCGTTTTGGTTTGGCTGTTACAAAAAAAGAAAATTGTTCTTTCAGCTATAGCAATAGTGTCTAACATCGTTTGCTTCCTGTGAAATTGTTCCAAGCACATTTCCATAAAGAAAGGTTCTATTCTACTCACACCCTGCTTGTGTTACAGCTCCATCTACATTCTACTCCAGGCTTTCGTGAGTTCCCCCTCACCCCAACAATTTGGCTATTTAATGCTTGTACAGGCCTATAATTGTCCTGTTATCTAGCCAATCAATCATAGAACTATTCATTAGGATATCTGCAATCAGGGCAGTGTCAAAGTGAGCTACATTCATTTTGCTACTAAACATCACAGGACGATAAATTGAACTCTTACTGTAATGATGGTATTAAAATAAATGGTGTACAATTATATATATATTTTTCTCAACATTATGCTAGTTTTATGTTGTTTTACAACAGAGGTAGTAAACATGGGTTTTACAGACTTTGCGACTGAAAGAAAGAGGACAGTGAATTTGTATTTCCATGTAAAAGATCTCTTATATTGAGTTGATGGAAAACAAGTCACTAAATTCTAGAGTTCAGTAACATAAGAATGTGGAAGCATATTTTCCATGGATAGTGCCATCAATGATAACGTGTCAGCACTAAAAATAGATGACTGTAGGTGCACTGAGGACTATAACAGCCACCCAGAGCCCAAAACAACAACTTGCTCATTATAAGTACAGAAAAATAATCCACATGCTTACATATATTGCCACTGCCAAAATGTACTCTGTTCAGAATTAAGGTTAATATAATTAATGAAAATAGTTAAATAAATGCAAGGCAAAATTAAAAGTAAGTTAAATGTATCCTTTGCAGCTGTCCTTTTGAATTGCTTCAAGATATATTAGGATCTCTCATATTAACATCATTAAGGACAGTTTAAAATAGATTTTCACAGCAAGAGGTATTAGTAATTTAATAAATTTTTAAAGGGGGATTTTCACATGAGGCAAACTAAAGAGAAAGAATGTTTAAAGTTGAAACTACTAATTAACCAACCATTTTCTGTTGCTTTGATATTTCTCTCAGTAACATTCTCTTTCTTTTAGACTCTGAAATAAGGTCAAAATAATCACCCACTTATCTCATTATACTCTCCTTTTTCCAGTGCCCCATTGTCTGGGCATGCTGTCAGTATAGAATGAAACAGAAGATGAGTTCAATAGAGAATACTTTATTTGTCAAAATGCATTTGGGCAAGAGTCAAATCCATAAGCGCCATTCTGAACAGTTTGGTATAAAATGACTTTTCTCTTCAAATATATTGTGAAACATCTTCCAGTATTTCACACCATGACAATGTTTCTTTCGCTCTGAAAATGATTTGGTAACATGAATACATTTTAAGAATGCATTGTGAATACCTTGAATTCTGGGCTTTTGGGGGGGTGAAAGCTGTCCTTTTGTTCTCATACAGTTAATTTTTCTGAGGGGTATGCTCCTCTTGAGTGTCTCATTTACTTGGTAAACCTGTTGTTTGGCTGCAGGGGATTCCAGAGGGTACGTTCAGTTCTGCATTTGAAGGGTGTTTAAGGGCCACAGCCACAGGAGTTCCACTAATGTCTATCAGAATTTGGTCGTTTTGATGATTTTGAATTTTGTTCTACATTTTTATTCCATTCTGTCCAAGATATTCTGTGGTCCCAGTCAGAGCCACTGGTAGTGGTAGCTGGGCACATCTTCTGGTCTCTGATAGTGAAGGATAGTAATGGTTATACTTGGTCCATTCGTCTCTTGTCTCTTGAATTAATTCTTTCCTTGATTTATTAATTTTCTTCACTCTTCCTTCTTCCAAATGGGGAAACATTTATAACAGCACCTTAGATGGTCACTCACTAGTTTTTAAGATTTCAATTGCTACTCATTGCAGTAGGATTCAGATCCTTCTCTTTTTGTATATTGTTACCAATTAAATTGGCTATCGCTCCAGAATATGGAAAATGCAGGAACGAAGGAAAAACAAATACCAGGGAATCCAAGGAGAAATCAGGAAGAGTATCATTACATTGAGGGAATTGTAACTACTGTTAAAGTAAAAAAGGTGTATGAATTATTGAATGTAAAACTAAATCATTCTGTAAACTTTCAACCAAATCACAATGTTTTGAAATTTTTTTTCCAAATCACAATTTTAAAATATCATGGATTCACTTATTAGCTACATATTTAGCCAATATTGTATCAAATTGAAAATTTTTTGAACATAAGGAATGATACTATATAATTCAAAAAAGGAGAATAATTTTTCAAACAATATGCTTTATCTGATCATATTTTATCACACTACATTATTACTTCTTAAGTTTTATTTAAATACAATTATATTTCTTAAGAGATAATAAAAATAAAACTATATTTATTATTTGTTTGGCATGTCTTCAAGAGCCTAAGAATTGGGAGTGCATAGTTCATAAATATGCCCATATATATAAATGAGAGAAAAGTCAGGGGGCAGGGCAAGCTACTGGGCTGGGCAGTTTGGTAAGTGGTTTAAGCTATTGAGTACCAAAATGACGATCTCAAATGTAAACTTACCCCTAATTCACAAGATAAAGTTAAAGAAACATAATATACAAATTAGTATGCATGCCCTTAATCATCCTGCAGAATTTGTTGCGTGAAGAAGACACCACCCGATGACGAAAATAAAAAAAGGAAAGAAAACACTGACGAACCCCAGGCACTAAATGTTGTTGATGGAAGAACTCACTGCGTCTAAGCCTCTCACTAAAGCCTGGTTCATAGCTATGATTTTGCTTCTCTCTCTAGCAAAATAGTCCCTTCTTATTTTCTTCAGTAGTTCACTAAAAGGATTGTCATTTGATTAATGAATTCTAAGCTATGTGTCCATGTCTCAGATTCACTAAGCAGGGCCAGCAAGTGCCTGGACTTTTCAGCTTGTACAAATGGGAAGTTAGCTTTGTCCTCTACAGTGGCTGATGGCCCAAACAGAGGAAAGGAATTTCAGATCCTAAGCGACCAAAACACAATGGGAAATTACACACACACACGTTTCAAAAAGTTTGTGCGAAAATTCCGTTATTTTTCATTCCATTTTCCATGAATTTTTTGAAGCGTCCTCATATATATCACTGGTTCTGTTTCTCTGGAGAAACCTAAGACACCAGTGCATCATTATGTACTTATATGACATGATCTAAGTCTTTCTTATACAGACAATAATGCACTCACTATATACAAAAGGCAGCAATTGAACATTCTTATCATTTACTTCATTAAGCTTTACATTCATCCGAGCCATGACCATTGTTCCCCCTTTTGCATCACAATCCTAAGTAAATTTAATGATAACCAAATACACTATAACTTTAAGTATTATTAATGCATTTATATTATACTGGAGGAAGAGACAAAGATGGGTTAATTATGTAAATACATGTAGCACAGTGGAAAAAGAAGATACAGATCAATACTGCATCCTCTTTTCTGAATTTAATCACAAGGTCATAATTGATATTACTGACTCCCTTCCTCTCCTTCCCTTTCAACCTTCCCTTTTATCTCAGTTTCTCCACTTGCTGGGGTTCTTTATCAGGTAAGTTTTCCCAAACATTAGGATTTAAAGCCTTAGTGATTGTTTCTGATTAAAATTTCTGTAATATTTCATTTGTAACAATGGCCACTAAAAATAGCCGTATTTGGGAGCATCCCTAGGAATGCTTACTCAGTCTCCCTCAGGAGTGTAATAACAGCCTCATTTCTCTTTAATGACCAGGATCAATTACACAAGTTAGTAATTACGCAAGTTAATCAGGATCAATTACACAAGTGAATAAAATAATTATCACACAAGTTAATAATTATTTCCTGCTTTACTGCTGTTAGCTGCCATCATATCAACCTCTAATTCATGCTAATCCAATGCACAATGGAATGACCCCCTGCTTATTTTCTACTCTTTCCATGATTAGTTGCAGAACTGACTGTTGGGCTTTACAACAAGATTTTCATTTGTTGATTTTCAGAAGCTAATAAACAAGCCTTTCTAGTACATCTAGTCTGAAAACTATTCAGTATCACAGACTCTCCAGTATTGAAGGTGAGAATTCTACCACTGAATTTCCAGTGTAGCTTTTCCCTCTTACTCAATATAATTAAAGCCCCTAAAATGAAAAGTGATATTTTCCACTTTTAATATTCTGCAACCATTCTGCTGAGTCTTTCAGCCAACAAAGGGCAGAGTTGAACAATTATGAAGTAAAAATCCTAAAAATGTTGAATTTGGTGTATGAGTAAGAAAGAGGTGCTTCTCCCATCTTCTCCCATTTTTTTCACTGACGTCTGTAGCACAACTGTGGGAGAAAGCAGTGCAGTGCACTGATAACTGTTTCAGATCAAACATTGAATCCTGTAAGTTAATATCCTAACCTTGAAATGTTGGCTCCCAGTTGGCACAGCAACAAAGGCTTACTACGCTATCTTTCTGCTTATGAGTGAGAGTTCATGGAATTGATGAGTCACATGGGAATCAGTTAATTCATTGTCTTAAGCTGCACAAAAAGAAGTTGTAGGTTATATGGTTTTTGACACTATGAATAATGTGCATAGCAATTAATATTTAGATTGTGGTGTTAGCAGAAGCCTGGTATACAAGGAAAACAAATAAAATTATGTTATTCCAGAAAAAAAATACAGCCCTCTCTATGACGAAGTTCAATGTCATCATCAAATACTGGATAGCTGTCTTGATGTATGAGGGCTTAGCCAGGTGTTGCAACAGGTAAATTGGTACAATGAAGAGAGACTTCATTATCATTGACCCAATGCAGCCACTCAGTTGGTAACACCATGGTAATACATTTCATAAACCTCTTGAGCAAAAACGAAAGACACCAAATTAAGGAAAGAAGGAAGTTGTTATAAGGATCACCGTAAAATGTGCCTGATTACTGAAAGGCATTTTGGCTGAGGATGACTCTTGACAAATGGTCACAGTGGGATAAATATTTTATACTTGATTCCCATCTAAAAATATTCATACATAAGTATATTATCCAAACATGTTTATCACCAATTGCCTAATCTTATTCTTTCAAATTCTCTGATCAGCCAGCCAAACATTAGCTGCTTCCCATAAATAAGCAATAATCCCTACCTCAGGCAATATATCCTTCCAGGCAAAGTGGACAATGACATATACATCTTCAATATCAGTCAACTGGAAGGATTTCCCTGCATCAGTGTCTTTCAGAGAAACCTCTAAGTGGGCATGTAATACATGAATGAAACCTTTTTACCTGGTGTCAGCATATCACTTAGTGCCTTGGAAAAGCCAAGCCCACCTATTTGCCCCTAATTAGTTGGTAATCAGAAAAACTCCAGGAAGTGAAAGAAGGATGGCAATACTGCAGAAATAGACACATTGGGAGTGTGACTCACCTACTCCTAGAAATTATTTATGCTTTCAGGATTCATTCAACTCCAATCTGTGTATACCACTTCCTTTGAATGATGGAATATTGTTGTATGCCCAATATTATGACTTAGTGGATTGTATAACAGCTGATTCACCCTTTTTAGTTCAGGTACTTGATGTCCATGAGCACTTGCTCAATCTATACCAGTGGCTAAATCAGCAAGCTCAGACCTCAATCTCGAAAGAATGGTGATTTTCCAAAGAAAACATCGTTTTGTGTTCCTCGTGTTTACAGAGAACTTTTTCCAGGCCTCATTTTCCAACTTGTCATGGCAAAATTTTGTACCCATAAACTTGTTGGCTCTTAAGAACAAGTGCAGAGAAACTTGCCTTGCTTTGGGTCATTCACACACATGCAAAAGTGAATTACGGGCGAAAAAAATCTACTTAGATTGAAAATAAAATGTGTTCTACCAAAGTACACATGTTATACCATGTCTGAACTTTAAAGCACTAAGAAGGATAAAAACATCAATTTGAAAGGATCCCCTGTCAGAGCAACATGAATTCAACTAAAATTGAAACCAAAATAACCATCAAATTTATAGTGAAGCTTGGTGGAAGAATGGTGAGATCTTTGATGTTTTATAAAAAGTATCTGGAAGAACCAGCACTTCCTCTGCTGGGTATATGCCTGAAAAAGTAAGAGACATAACATGAACAGATGTATATGCACTTCTATGTTCATTACAATCCAAGGGTTGTATGTAAATAATAAAATACAAACATGGAGGAAGGAACTGTATCAGACCTTAAATTTTGAGCATCCGGTTTGTGGAATGCTACAGATAATAATGGAAGCCCAACATCTATTTGCAGGGTTCCTACCATGTAATGGGTCCAGCTGAGTATAAAACCACACCTGGCCATTACCTGCATCTCCTTTCCATAATTATGATTCACAGATTCTCTCCACTCACAACATCTTGCCTAGTGTGCCAATGACCTCCTGTGAACATCAAAAAACTGTGTCACCCCAGCCACACTCAAACTTGCTAATCAGGACCGTGCATGATGCTCTCCCAACCCAAGCCACCCGTCTCCACCCCTGAGGGTTTATCTTCTCATGTCACCCTCTTGTCTGGGCTTCTTCACTCTCCCTCCACTCTGGAGAAGTCCCGAAGATTGTGCTTCCCAATAAAGCTTGTTACCTGATACCAGTTCTCTGGCCACTCTCTTTTCCCATCACCATGGATTAAGTCTAAGGTAAATGCCCTCTGACCATAGTCTGGGAATGTGACTAGCCTTAGTATCAGACAGAAAGCATTGCAAAGTGGAGTGTAGCAGTTGGATTGCAACACCTTGTCATTTGATGTCCATTTTAACCCATTCTGAATGTATTCCAATTTTTAAATATTCTCTGCTTTCTTTTCTATTGAAGTTTTTCTGTTTTAGTCGGTTATTGTTGCTGGGTCCTTTTCTTGTATGTTTGTTTTGTATACTTTCCTGTATAGGGAATTCCGGACAAGTGGCTCTATGATTGGGTTAACTGGATTAAAAATTTCCTGTGGACGTGGAAGGGGAGGTTGGGGGGAAATGGGGAGCCAACAGTACTGGGTACGAGAAGGAGGAATATGCTCTAAAGTTCATTGTAGTGATAATTGCACAACTCTTTTTAATATGATTGAACTATTGAATTGGATGATATGTTAATTATATCTCAATAGAATTTACTTTTTTAAAGCAATACAAAACAAAGTGTAAGGGGATCGTGCCCCAAAGAAATCAACACAATACAAATGAATATCTCATCTTAAGAATGGAGGAAATGATGTTGAATAAGAAGCCCATAGAGAACAGACTATCCATATCAATTTGCTGGGAAACAATCTTATTCATGCATTGATTTAAAGGGACCCAACATAACAGCACAAATAGACATGGGCAGCCAAATTGGTTCAGCTTACACAACTGTGACTGAAACTTAAAATTAAGCAATTTTTTTTGCTCAATGGGTGCCAAAATATTTGCATTCAAATTAGCTGCAGACATCACCAGAATTTTCGTTCGAAATTTTAAACAAGTGGGATCAAGATCCTGAAGTATTCCTTTGAAGCATTATAACAGGAAATGAAACTCTGTTTTACAAATATTAAAGACAAACTGCAGTCAAAGTAGTAGCTATCAAGAGGTAGACATGGTTCAGTGAAAGCAAAATCAGACTGATGAGAGCAAAGATCATAGCAACAGTTTGTTTTGTGGATGGGCAAGGCATCTTACTTGTTGCTTTACTGAAGGTGTTTAGAGACCTGGAGCCATTACCCTTTAGATGAAAGGAGATCAAACACAGGGCTGCAACAATAGAGGCTTTATTATGCAAGCTTAAGCCAGGGCTCAAGTCCTCAGGTGCTTAACTACGCATACCTTCTTGGACAAGAGCCATGAACAAAGGAAATTCTGAGGTTTATATTTACAGGGTATATGTAACTGGGGCATTCCCATCCTGCCCCTCTCGCCGATCCTCTGATTGGCTCATTTGAGGTAGGTTGGCAGTCTGGTCCTTTGTGTAGTTCCTGTGCTGGCCTTGTCATCTTCCCATTGGCGGTTGGGCCCGTTGTGCCGCTTCCGGGTTGGCTAGTCTCAGTTTCCCAGTATGTCCGATTTTGTACTGCTAGGAAATATAAGAACAAGGCCTGCCCGAGGTCGCAGAGCCAGGCATGGAGGCAATCTGGTTTTACAAACGGACAAAAAACAGTAACATCTGCTTGCTCTTAAAGTGTTTTGAGAAAGTTAGGACAACTTTTATCAGAAAACCACCTGTGATACCTTCACCAAAGAGTCATTCCTGACCATAACAATGTTCTGCTCAGTCCTTTAATCAAATACGACCATCTACAAGCGTTTCAGTGGAAAATCTGTAGGCATACACCTTTTAGTCCTGTTTTGGCTCATTCTGATTTATTTTTGTTTCCTCATGTCAAAAATAAGTAAATTTTAAGGGCACCCATTTTTCTTCAGTTAATAATGGGTAAAATAAATAAATAAAATAAAACTGCTTTGAAATAGTTAATTTTCCAGGACCCTTAGTTGTCTAGGGATGGGCTAAATGATGGGTATCATTGCTTACAAAAATATCTTGAACTTAATGGAGCTTATGTAGATAAATAAATATAAATATAATTATATTCTTATCTTTTAATTTAAGTTTTCCAAGAACATTTTGAAGTCCTTTCATATATTTTTTTCTTCCTGGTTCTAAAACTCTAGGCACTGCCCATGTAAAAAATCTTTCAAGGAAAGAGCATTTGACACCCAAAGTACAAGCAACAAAAGGAAAAATCAAACCAGATCAATTGGGACTTCATCAAATTTTTTTAAAGTGTAAATTTGAAAACAGCAACTTGAAAGATTAAATAGGAAGCTCAGAGAGACTGTGAAATTATGTGAATAGGAGAATTATAACCCCCAAAAGTAGGGTCAGAATAGTTGCACAACTGGAAGACTGTGATCAATGTCACTAAACAGTACATGTAGACACTGTGGAATTAGTGTGTACCTTGCTGCTTAAACTATCATTGACAACAAAATAAATAAATAAAATTTTAATACAAATAGAAACATAAAATGATTATTCATCGAAAGACGACAAAAGTAAAGTGAAGTGATACTCTCCAGATTGGGATAAATTTTGAGAAACATATATATCTGAAAAGTTTTTAAAATACAAAACAAATGACGGCTGCAGTACTGAGAAGCCCACAACAAAAAATCCACTGACAAACAAAATATAAACGAAGGGGAAAAAGGAAAAAAAAAACCCGAACAGATAGGCTGCAAAAAAACAAACAAAAAACAAAACGAAAAGGGGAAGTAAACAAACAGAAAAAAGGCCTGTTGGTAGATCAAGGTCTGTGTGTTGATCTTTAGGAGCGTTTTCTAGACAGGGTGCCACATCCTGGCCCCAGCGTCCATCATTTGTCTTCCCTTGGCACCTCCTTGCTCTGCTTCCCTGCCGCTCCATTGCATGTTCCCAGTGTTTTGCCTCAGTGTGGTGGGGACAGCTCAGTTGCCCATTCCACACTATGTCTCCGGTGCTGTCCCGTGCAGGGCCGTGTGTCAGTGCAGGATGCCGCATCTCGCTGTGGGGGCAGCCACACAGTCCTCTCTGTACACTGGGCCCTCCAAGCTGGGCCATCGTCCTCCGGGTTTGGTGGGCC
>NW_022103942.1:5790892-5824761 GCF_000313985.2 Echinops telfairi
AGAATTTTGGGAATGATGAGGGCAACAAATGTATAGATGTGCTTTACACAATTGATCTATGTATTGTGATGAATTGTATGAGCCCCAATAAATTGATTAATTAAAAATAAATAAATAAAATACAAAACAAATGAAGAACTTCTGCAACTTAACCAGTAAAATACAAACAGTCCAATTAAGAAATGGTATTGCACTTCAATAGATATTTTACTAAAGAAAAAATATATAGAGATGGACTATCAAAACCCAAAATCACTACTGTTGAGTTAATGCTGGATCATTGTGACCCTAAAGAACAGTGTAGAACTAGCCCTGTGTGTTTCTGATACTGTAACTCTTTACAGGAGCAGAAAGCCCTGTTTCTCTTCCACAGAATGGCTGGTGATTTCTAATCTCTGACCTTGCAGTTTACAGCCCGACATGTAACGAGGTCACCAGGGCTCCTTACCTGAACTGTAAGCATATGGAAAAAATGCTATACACCATTAGTCTTAGTCATTGTAATTTGTTGTTAACTGTCTTGGACATGGACACTGGCTCATGTTGACCACATGCACATGGAACAAAACACTACCTGGTGCTTCACCATTCCCCTGATCTATTGCTGATTGAACTGCTAGTATACCTAGGGTTTTTGATGGCTCATTTTCCAAGGTAGATATTAAAGCTTTTCTTGCTGGTCGTTTTAGTCTGTAAGTTTTGCTAAAAACTGTTCAGCACCATAACAACAGTCAAACGCCCACTGAAAGAAGTGCTGTGGCTTTTCAGATGGTGCATTGGTTGGGTCTACAACCCATGTTTCCCACATAGAAAGTGAGAAGGACCAGTGTCTACCACCAAACTATGTCTCTTATTTATTAATCATGAAAATGCAAATCTAAACCACAATGTGATACCACATTAAAACTATTCAGATGGATATGATTTTTAAAAGGTACAATGATTAGGTATTGGTAAAGATAGGGAGATATTGAAAACTTATCCATTACTGTTGGGATTATAAATAGGTGCAACCACTTTGGAAAATGGTTCGAAACTTCCTCAAAAAAGGTAAACATATAATTGCCATATGATCTAGAAATTCCAATCCTAGGTACATATCCAACAAAATTGAAAGCTGGAACAAAAACAGATACGTAGACACCACAGTTCATTTCAGCATGATTCACAATAGCCAAAAGGTAGAAACAGCATAAATATACATCAATGGGTAAATAAAATGTGGTACATTCATGCAATATAAACCCAGTCATAAAGACAAATTAAGTCCTGATATAAGAATGAGCAAAACATTTTGTTACTAGCATTACAGTTCATACATATACAGCTTTATTTCAGACAAAATGCATTTAAGCATGTCTTTGTGATCAGTTGATCGCTACCATCTACTTCTCTCAGGAATATACTTGCCTTAGTCTCACTAGAGTACCTTCAAAAGAAGTTCTACTAAAAACAAAGGTTTCCAAGGACATTTGCTAGTCATTTAAATTTAAGGCAGAAAAGTCAGATTCAGAAGGCTCTGGTGACTGATTTGGGAGATTCCAAAGGGATAATCTTGACAGGTTTCTTGATGGACACAGGACAATCTGTTAGGGACCTGGAGCAATTTCCCCTTCAATGGAATGAGATCAAACACAAGGCTGCTATACAAAGAGGCCTTTGGGTGAGCACCCCTTTCGCCACCCCTTGCTTCCCATCTACAAATAGCTGAAATTCTTTTTCCGGATTGGGAAGGGCTAAGGCAGGAACCTTCAGCATCACGGCTTTTAAGGCCTGGAACACTCTTTGCATGACTTCAGTCCATATGGAATCTTGACCACTTTTAGATCCTTCATAAAGAAGTCTGACCTTTTCTGCAAACCCAGGGATTCACAAGCAGCAACATCCTACCGACCCCAAGAATTCTCGGACTTCCCGGCATGAGGTAGGAGGGCGTATATTTAACACAGGTTTTTTCATGGTCTTGGTTAGCCACGTTTGGTCCGCCCCTCAGTTTATATCCCAGATATGTTACTTCTTACCCGCAAAGTTGGGCCATTTTTGCACTTACACGATATCCCAGCCTTCCCAAGGTTCTTAGCATGTCCTTTGTCCCTTCTGTGCAAGTCAGTGGGGAAGGGGCTGAAAGTAACAAATCATCTACATATTGCAACAAGGTGATATGGGAGTGGCTGGATCGGTACTCACTCAGATCTTCGTGGAGGGCTTCGTTGAAGATTACAGGTGTATTTTTAAAACCCTGATCCAAGTGCGTCCAGGTAGCCTGGCCCTGGATTTCCAACTCATCATCCTGCCACTCGAAAGCAAAAAGCTCCTGACTGCGTGGGGCCACTGGTATGCTGAAAAAGACATCCTTCAGGTCTAACACGGTGTACCAGGTTTGAGAGGGAATCAAGGAGTTTAATAAAGTGTAGGGGTTAGGTATTGTATGGTGGATGTCTAACAAGCAGTTGTTAACTTCCCGTAAGTCTTGGACCGGCCTGTATTCCCCAGTGCCTGCTTTTCTTACCGGCAATACAGGGGTATTCCAGGCCGACTGACACTTTCGTAAATTCCTTCTTTAAAAAGTCAGCAAATGTGAGGCCGGATTCCTTCTCGTGCCTGAAGAGGCATAGGGTACTGATGGACACGGACTGGCTCGGCCTCTGGTTTCACTTCAATGAATACTGGTGGCCTGTGTTTGGCCCACCCAGTTCTGCCCGTCTCTGCCCAGGCCTCCGGGAATTCTTGGAGCCACCACTGTAGCTCTTTGTTCTCACTATATTTTACATGCTCAAACAGTCTATACCCATCGGCCCACTGTAGGGTAAGGAATTGAAGAACGGGGGGTGGGGGGTGGGGGTGGTTTCTAGAGGGAATTTCTTTTGGTCTCTCCCAATGGGTCACCCATGACCATCTGTGACAGTTACTTGTTTTTCTTCAAAATGGATTTGAGTTTTTAACTTGGTTAAGATGTCTCTTCCTAGCAAGGGGGTTGGGCATTCAGGAATTACCATGAGAGCATGGCTTACCTGGCCTGTCCCCAGATCCAACTTACACCAGATCGTCCATAGATAGGGTTTTGTTCCGGTTGTGCCTTGCACCCAGCTGGTTTTAGCAGCTAATTTGCCAGCGGAATGTGTGATCGCAGAGCACTCTGCTCTGTATCCACCAGGAAGTCAACTGGTTTCCCCTCCAAAAGTAAGGTTATCCTGGACTCGGGGAGGGGAACCGAACCCTGACCTCCCTAATCACCGTCCTCCTGCCCAACTAACAATACCTGCTTAGCCTTCCTATCACCCCCCCACCTTGTTATACTTTCTTTTAAAAGAGGCCTTTCCCCCCCTCACATTCCCTAGCCCAATGTCCCTTCTTCTTGCAATACGTGCACTGATCTCTATCCAGTCTCTCCCTGCGAGGCCGTTCTTGTTCCCTTCTGACATGCCTTCTCTGTTTTTCACTTTCCGTGGCTGCTAGCAAACTACGGGCCATCTCTCAACTAGCCTTCCTGGTTTCTTCGGCCTGGAACTTTCTATCTTCCCTTCTAACTCTTTTGTGCCATTGTTCTGGAGTTTCCCTGTTGCTACTTCAATTAAATTTTGCAATGTCTTCTCACCCAATCTGTTTATTTTCTGCACCTTCTTTCTAATGTCTGGGGCTGCCTGATTCACAAAAGCCATCATCACTGCAGCCTTATTCTCCTCAGAGGTAGGATCCATGGGGGTATATATCCTAAAGGCTTCCATAATTCTTTCTAAGTAGGCAGCTTGACTTTCCTCTGGCCCCTGTCTGACATCGCCTACCTTTGCCAGGTTAGTCAGCTTGCATGCCACTGCCCGGAGACTGGCCATGAGAGTCTGGCGGTAGACCTGGAGATACTCCCTACCTTCAGCCATGTTGTAATTCTAATCTGGGCGCTCCAGCGGGAAGGCTCTGTCTATTACTCCAGAGTTGGTAGTTGGGCGGCCATCCTCTCCAGGCACTGATTTGCGGAATTCTCCTTGGATTCTATCCCGCTCCTCTGTTGTGAAAGGACTTTTAGCAGCTGCTGACAATCATCCCAGGTTGGCTGATGAGTGAACAAAACAGAATCTAACAAGTTTATTAAGTCTCTAGGATTGTCGGAGAAATTAGAATTCTGGGCCTTCCAATTATAAAGGTCGCTGGTGGAAAATGGCCAGTACTGATAGGTTGGCTCCTCATCCTCCCGGGAAGGGCCCATGGCTCGGATGGTTAGGACTACTACAGGTCCTGGATCAGAGAACTTAGGGTTGTGTTGTCGGTTGTGAACACTGGCCCTTCTCCAGGACGCTTTGATGCCAATGGAGCTGCAGAAAACGCCTTGGGGTTATATGGTGGGTGAGAGGGGTTTGTCTGGTCCCAACCTGAATCAAGGAAATCAAGAGGGTGGTTAGAGTCAGAAAGAACTGTCTCGGGATCCTTAGAGGGGGCCTGGTGGCTGGATCTGGATCTGGTCCTGCTTTCTTCTTCTGGGCAAGAAAAACCTGTGTATTACTGGAAGGAAGAAATTTTTGCAGCCAGGGAGGGGGGTTCTGAACCAGGTCCTGCCACACAATTATATAGGGAATTTGATCCGGGTGGCCCTGAGGGCCCTTATCGAAGACAATATTTTTTACCTTGTGAATGATGGTTAAGTCAAAAGTGCCTTCCCAGGGCCATCCAACCTCGAGGGCAGGCCACTCTGATTCACAGAAAGTTACAAAGTTTCCTTTTTTAACATTAACAGAGTGGTTAAATGCCCTATCTTTCACCTCCCTGAAGATTCCTGTAATAAGAGAAATGGGAATAGTTTGTGCCTGCCCCATTTTACCAGAAAGGAACACAAATAACAAAGACAACACAAGCACAACACAAAGAGCAGTTACAAATAAGATATGACACGGTTGAAATGTAAATAGACCACAAGGCGCCTGACCTGATTGCCGGCCCTAAGGCCGACTCGGCCTCCCTTCCAAACACACCCAGTGTGTTCCCTCCCGAGACCTACCAAGGGAGCAGCACGACGTCTCCTGTCTGTTCCCGACAGGCGACCTCCATGGTGTGTCCACCTAAGTCCTCTGCCGGTCACTCTCTTAGGGTCCAATTCCTGGACCGTACAAATGTCCAAAGACATCTCTCCTTCATCCAAGATCTCAGTTCCACTCCAGGGTATCGCTCAAGCCCCCAATTGTTAGGGACCTGGAGTGATTTCCCCTTCAATGGAATGAGATCAAACACAAGGCTGCTATACAAAGAGGCCTTTATTATGCTAGCTTAAGCCAGGGCTCTAGTCCTCAGGTGCTTAACTACATGCACAGTCTTGGGCTAGAGCCCCCACAAAAGAAATTCCAATGTATTTATTTACAAGGTATACGTAATGGGGCGTTCCCAGCCCCCCTCCCGACAATCCACGGATTGGCTCATTTGAGGTAGGTTGGCAGTCTGGTCCTTTGTGTAGTTCCCGTGCTGGCCAGATAGTCCTCCCCTCGGCAGTTGGACTTGTCATGCTGCTCCTGGGTTGGGTAGCCTCAGTTTCCGGGTATGTCCTACTTGGCAATGCTAGGAAACATGAAAACACAGCCTGCCTGAGATTGCGGTATCAGCCACGGAGGCAAGCTGGCTTTACAAATCAAGTGAGTTTCTTAGGAAAAACAAATAAACATACAAAAACAACCTTAAATTGAAAACTGTGAAAATAAAGGTCCAGATATTTGTACAGAGGAAATTTTCATTTCACCATGACAATGCAAGGCTGTCTTGTGAGAATTTTTAAAGGAACATTATCAAATACACTGTATAATCATGAACTTGCACCTTGAGAGACTTCTTTTTTCCTAAACTCAAAGGACATTTCAAAAGAGCACAGTTCATGTCCCTTGAGGACAACCATTTAGATGTGGTTAAATCAATGAGGCCAAAAACCCAAAGGGGGAAAGGTTAGAGAGATGGAAACTCTGCTCTTAGACATGTATAAACTTAAATGGAGAATATGTCAAGAAACTACGGATTTGCATTTTGATATTTTCATTTAAGACAGGTTTCTATGACTTTGTAAAAATACTTTGTTTCTCACCTTTGTATCAAAGACATATTGAATACCTCTCAGAATCTCCAAAAGGTTCAACAAATCTGACACTAAGAATTTGTAGCTAGAACAATGACCCACATTTTGCTGCATACCTAATCTAGTGACGGTCTCACAATAATTTCAACTACCATTGCCTCTGCTCTTAGGCAGAAGCAGAGCAATTTGCACAACATATATACTGGCTATTGCCACCAGATTCATTGGTGCTGACTTCTCTAGAAACTGAATTACTCGATGCCACAGATTTGTAGTAAGTGATTGCCATATGACAGACACTGTTGTAAGAGCCAAGGAGATGGCAGTGAAAAGAGAGAGAGAATATATGGATTCTTGTAGAACCGATGTTCTGATGATTAAGGAAGAGAAAAGATAAATGCATTAATAGACACAACCCTGTGTAAAACAGAATGAAAAACTTCCTCTCCTCTGTCATCTTCATTGTTGTTGTTATGTTTGAGTGCATTGCTGGAGCGACTATATCAATCTGTCTTGCCCAGGAGGTTCCTCTTTTTTGTTGATTACCTACTTTACCTAGCATGAAATCTTTCTCCAGGGATTGGTCTATGTTGATAACATGTCTAAAGTATGTGAGATGAAGTCTCTCTATCCGCACTTTCAAGAAATCTCTCCATCGGCACTTCTGAGAAGCTAAGAGTATATATATAAAAGAATGCTAAATCAGAATTGGAAGAAGTCTCATTAATGACATACATTGTGCAGATGACACAATTTTGCCTTTTGAATGCGAAAAGACTTGAATCATTTACTGATGAAGATCAAAGAATACATTAAGTGTAAATTACAACTCAGTGAAAAGTAAACAAAAGTCCTCACAACTGGACCAGTAGGTGATATCATGATAAACAAAGAAAAGATTGAAGTTGTCAAGGATTTAATTTATTTGGTTCCACAATCAGCATTCAGGTACTCTTTAGTAAAAAATAACCAATGACATATTACATTGGGCAAATCAGTATACTTCATAAGACCTCCTTAAGGTTTTAAAGAGCAAAGATTTTACTTTGGGTACTAAGGTGTATCTAACCCAAGCCATTGGGTTTTGAATCGCCTCATATGGATGGGTAAGCTGGTCAATGAATTAGGAAGACCACATAAGAATTGATGTATTGGGATTCTGCTTTTGGTGAAGAAGAATGAAAACTACCATGAACTGCCAGAAGAACAAATAAATTTGTTCTGAAAGAAGAGCATGAAGTGGTTGGCTTATAAATTTTCATGAATGTGATTAGGCTCAAAATCCGTGGGACAAAGGAAGAATTCCACTGAATACTTTTTTCCTGATAGGTCTAGGGAAGAGAGGGTGGAGATGAAACAGATAGGGTTATATGATTCTAGTGAAAATGATTGTTAACAGGGCTTGGATTGTAAAAATTATAATTGTGGATCTAATTGAATTAGGGGAGAAATTAGTTCTTCATATATGAAAGAGACAATGGCTAGAAAACTCAGACTGTGGCCTGCCGTGAAGTGACACTTTTTAATATGGCTCTTCTGCCCATGTCTCTATAACTCCTACTAAATGATTGTGTGAGACCATGGAAATAGTGTGTGTGTGAACACTAACAGAGGTGATTGGTCAGTTTTAGTTGTTATTCCCCTGTATACAAGAGAGCCATCTCAGAAGCAGGAACAGAGAGAATTCCTGGGATCATCAAGGAAGAAGATCTACCAGCAGAACATGTTCAAAGAAGAAGGATACACCAGTAGAACATGTTCTGAATTGGCTGAGGCAACAGAGACCATGCTAAACCAAGACAAGAGGCATCAGCATAGAGGAACCATAGTTCTGAGACCGCAAAGTTTGAAACTGTGAGACAAAACAGCAGACTAATTTCCGGTTCATGAGACATGGCAAAAGACAATGGCATACGTAACTGAGAGGCTGAGGACCAGAAAGAGACTTGGCTGCTACCTAAGGCGAACACCACTGTGGACCAAATACTGTATCCTTAATGTTTTGTGAACCTGACATAAGGTCACCTGCTAACTTTCTTAATAAACCCCTGTAATTGATAAGAGCTCGCAACACAGGGAATCCAGGAAGATAAACCCCTAAGGACCAATAATGAGAGTAATGCTAGCAGGAGGGTGGTGGAAAGATGTGGGGAGAACAGGGAACCGATCACAGCAATCTACATATAACACCCTCCCAGGGGGACGGACAACAGAAAAGTGGGTGAAGGGAGACATCAATCAGTGTAAGACATGAAAAAATAATAGCAATTTATAAATTATAAAGGGTTTGGGAGGGAGGGAAGGTGGGAGAGAGAGGTGAAAAAAAAATGAGGAGCTGATACCAAAGGCTCATGCAGAAAGAAAACGTTTTGGAAATGATGATGGCAACAAGTGTACAAATGCACTTGATATAATGGATGGATAGATGGATTGTGATAAAAGCTGTATGAGCCCCCAATGAAATGATTTTTTAAAAATCAGATGCTTTGTCCCCAGATCACGGTCTTCTTAAAATTACAAAAGGACTTTGTTTATGGTTGAAGTGTACAGTGCTTATAGTCTCACTCAACTCTTGAATGTACCCACTTCACTCTCTTGAACTTGATCATCTCTGCTTAATAAACTAATTCTTAGTCTTGTACAAGTCTGGCAATCTCTGGTGCTTTGACAACAGAGTTTATTCTGAGGAAGACAGCCCAGCCATATCAACATGTAACAGAGATGGAATGCTTTTTTAGAAGTGAGTATAGTGAGACTTGTCTCACATTCTTTAGACATGTTATCATGAGAGATCAGTCCCTGAAAAAGGGACCTCATGCTTGGTAAGGTAAGGGGCATGGAAAAAGAAAAAGACCTCTATGAGATGGATTGACACAGTAGTTGCAATGATGGGCTCGAAGTTAACAATTGTGAGGATGGCACAGGACCAGGCAGTTTCCTGCTGGTATACATGGTGTCGCAATGAGTTGGGGCCTGGACGATACCTAACATTTATGCCTCTGTACTAATGTGGTATATTATTTGGCATATATTAACAGGTAGATTGAGTCTAAAATTCCCACTGAAATCTTAATAACATTTTACTTTTTTGTTTGCCAAAGAAATTAAATCTACCCCAAATTGTTCTTTTCTTGAGAAGCCATTGGGTTTATTTTATGTACAAGACTATATCATGCAATTGGTAGAGAGGGTGAACAAGTGTGTCTGCTTTTAATAAAAATACTAGAAATACAACATAATTTAAAATTTATAAATGGCGATAGTAATTTTCTTTGAGAAAATTTCTTCTGAGGTATCTAAAGAAGATCCGAGATTGACACTATCACCTCCCTCCTCTTTCTTGTAGAAATATGAAACTTCTCATTGTAGATCATTGGACATTTCTATCTCAAAGAATCTAAAAATTTATCTTTTGAGATCTATTTTGTGGATGTGCTTTAGTTAATAAGAAACATAATTTCAATTTTTTTCTGGATTTAAAAGTAGTCCCAAAAGGTAATGTTTTATTTTCTGTTTTTTTCTCAATGGAATAGACTGCACGCTTAACTGTACATTTGGTAAAGTGTTCAAATTAATCCCAAAGATTATATTTACGGTATAGAGCTATTTGCTGAGTATTTAACAGTCCACTAAGCACATTGATCTCATTGATAGCATGGCTCAGTTTCCAGAGAGAGCTTTGTAATTAACAATGTAGATGAGTTGCTACAGGCAAGATCTTTGTGTGTTGATATGCTAGCTTTAAGCTCTCTTTTTTAAGAGAGCTCATCACATTTGCATACTTTTTCATTGCGAAGACCTTTATTGCTGTCTATAAACTTTAAAAATATCTTGAGCATAGCAGCAACTTTGCTCAATTGGTCATACTCTCAGCGCATTCACACTTTAATTGTTAAATGAAAGCAGTGTTCTTGAATAGAGAAGGAATATATCAATTTGAAGAAAAGAAAGACTTTACTATTTTGCAAGCAGTAAAAAGTGAAATAATTCAAATGATTTCAAGCAAATGGAACTAAGCTACTTAGTGACTTTAAATGACCCAAAGAATAAAAAAATAAAATTTTTATACAGGGCTGATGGTCAAGCCCAGATAGCATAGTTTTTCACTTTTTAAGATGGAGTCTAGATAAATATGGCAAATTTAAATACAGCTTAATTAAAAAACAAGGAACAGGAGAGCCACAGGACGTTTTACAATGTGTTTATAATAATAGTTGGAACTGTGCATATAAATTTAAAGCTAATTTTTCAGCCACTATTTGTTCCCACCTCAGTAAGATGTTTATGTTGTTGAACTTCAAGGGTCTAAGAAAGCCTGTCACTCTGTTAGGCAAAAACAGAGACCAAGTTGATTTGAGAAATTCTAAGTTTGTTCCTGTAAGCACTTACAGGAAGAAAACAGGCTTCTCCTTTCAACTATTGCCGAGTTCAGTACCAGCCCAGCTAGTTCATATACCTTCAACTATGTGATAAGAAAGATTTTTTGTTTTGTTTTGCTTTGTTTTACAATGATTACAGGAAGATATTATCAGGTATTCAGAAGGGTCACAGGATACAATTAATACTCTTAGAAAGCAGGTTTTACAATAAACAGTAGGAAATTATCTATACTTACATTTCTCAGGCGCCATTAGACCTTCATTCCCTGAAGCTTCTTTCACCCTTGTTTATTTGGTATATCTCAATAAGTAGATTAAGTCTTAAATTCCCACTCATATCTTACTACTGTTTTTCCTTTTTTTTGCCAAAGAAAATAAATCTACCCTAAATTGCTCTTTTCTCAAGAAGCCATTGGGTGGATTTTATGTATAAGAATATATGATGCAATTGATAGAGAGGGTTAAAAAATCATTCTTCTGTTGATCAAGATACAAGAAAAATAAGATAATTTAAGCTTTAATTGTTAACATTCCAAAAACGTAACAGTTCCCCTCCCATACAGTAAAATTCCTTTTAGGCTTAATCAATAGTGATGTCCTGACTCAGGAAACTGATAGCAAGGTCATTAAGAAAAGTAGCCAGATACTATGCATCCAACTTCTGAGGGCTTAGGCATGGTGATCTGGTAAAGCCAGGCACAGAAGCATCGCTCCAATTTAGATAAATTAGCAGTGGTGGTTGGGGCATAAATTTGTATTGATTGGACTTCCTTGTAAGGAAAAGACTGCATTGTACTTTGAGACTGAGTTTGAGTCATCTGCTATCACAATTAATGCAATGCCATTCCTCTTCATTGTGTTGTTCCTGGCATAGTAAATAATTTTCCTTTCTGGCTCAAAAGAGATAATACCAGTCCATTTCAGCTCACTATTGCCTAGGATATAGATTTTTGTGTGTTTTCCATTTCATTTTTTGACAGCTTCCAATTTTCCTAGATTCAGACTTCACACATTCCAAGTTCCAATCATTTTGTTTGCAGCTGTTTCTCTTTACCTTGAGTCTTTCCCCATCAGCAAATGAAGGTCTCAATGGTTCCATTCCCACAGACCTTACTCCATTCACATCACCATGATGGATTCCGCTTCGAGAAAGCAGTTCCTCCTCAGTCACATGACAAAGGCCCATTTTCTGGCACTATCTTTGACAATGTTCTTCAATAATGTTATGATTTCATTAATTAGGCCTTCAGCTTCTGAGAATGTTTTAAGGGTATACTTGAGGTCATCAGAGACTACTTACTCCCAAGTGGGCAGCTGAGTCCTTAATTGTTTTCTGTTCTGAGTCTGTCCGCTAGACTGAAGCCTGCTCAATTTGGGTGACCCTATTGGCATTTGGAATACCAGTGGCATATCTTCCAGCATCACAGTAGCACACACGCCAAATCAAAATCAATCTTGAAGTACAATGCTGTCTGTGATAGGACTATATCCATCCACCTTTAAGGAAATACAATCAATACAACTATTATTCAAATGTATGCACCAATGATAAAAGCTAGGGATGAAGAAATTGAAGAATTCTACCAAAGTATTCAGTCAGAAATTGATCAAACCTTCAATAAAGAAGTATTGATAATTATTGTTTATTGGAATGAACAGGTTGGAAACAATGAAGAAGGAATAGTTTGAAAACAACTCTTGATGACAGAATTGAAGGTGGAGATCACATGATAGACTTTTGCAAGACCTTTCTCTTCATGGTCCTAAAGCAAATGGATGATTCAGGAGAATCCCTTTCTGGTTGTCTCTGACAAGGTGTTACAAGGAGGGGATGCTTAGAGCTACAGTGGCCACCTTGCAACCCTGAAGGAGAAGGGGAGCAAGTTCCAGGGAGGATGACCCTGAGCCCTGACACCACTTTCCTGCCGAAACCACCAACTCTGGATAGGGATTGCCCATCACCAGCCGTCTTGTTGGTGAAATAATACATCTTTATGACTTAAAAAAAAAAGAATGTTGCAAGACCTACTTCTTCATTGCAAATACTCTTTTTTTAAGCAATACAAAGATAACTATACACATTGACTTCTCCAGATAGAATGCACAGAAATCAATTTTACTACACAGGTGGGAAGACACAATGGAGAAGATTATCAGTGACTAAAACTAGGCCATGGTCTGACTGTGAAACAGACCATCAACTACTTATGTGCAAGTTTAGGTTAAAGCTTAAGAAAATTAAAACAAGTTCACAAGAGCCAAAATATGACCTTTACTTTATCCCATCTGAATTTCTAGAACATTTCAAGAAAAGATTTGATACATTTAACATTAATGACAGAAGACCTAATGTGATGTGAACATGAAGAACATCAAAAATGGAGAAAACAAAAGGTTATTTAAAAGACAGGAAAGAAAGAAAAGATCAAAGTCAATGTCAGAAGAGACTCTGAAACTTGCTCATGATTATAGAATAGGTAAAGCTAATAGAAGAAATGATGACGTCAAAGAGCTGAATAGAAATGAAGACAAAGTCAAATGTAATGAAATATTCAAAGGCTTAGGGAATTGAAAAGGAAAAACACACTCATCATTATCTTAAATATAACTGAAGAAAAAATTGTTTTGTGATTTCAAAATATTCTTGAATATTTTGAGTATTCAAAATATTCAAAAATCAAGTATTGAAAGATTCGATGGACAAAATACTGAATGATGCAGGAAGCATCAAAAAAGATGGAAAAAATATGTAGAGTCACTGTACCAAAAATAACTAATCAACATTCCACCATTTCAAGAAGTAACATATGAACAAGAACCAAGGTGTTGAAAGAAGTTCAAGCTACACTGAAAACATTATCTGAGAAAGGGTTCCAAGATTTGATGGAATAACAATTGAAATGTTTCAACAAGCTGATGAGTACTGGGAACACTTACTCATCTACCAGGAAATTTGGAAAACAGTTACTTGGCCACGTGACTGGAAGAGAATCCATATAATTATACCCATTCCAAACAAAGGTGACCCAATACAATGTTCAAATAAAAAGCAATATCACTAATATCACATGAAAGTAAAATTTTGCTGGAGATCATCCAACAATAATTGCATCAGTACATTTACAGGGAGCTGCCAGAGGTTCAGGCCAGATTCAGAAGAAGACATGGAACAAGTGATATTATTGCTGATGTCAGATGGATCACGACTGAAAGCAGAAAATACCCAAAATCTGTTTATTTTTGTTTTTGTTGACTATGCCAAGGCATTCAATTTTGTTAATCATGACAAACTATGGATAAACTTGAGAATGAGGGTACTCTGGAACATTTAATTGTGCTCATGTGGAATTTGTACATGACCAAGAGGAAGTTGTGTGAACAGAACAAGGGAATACTGCATGATTTCAAATCAGGAAATGTGTGCTTCAGGGTTGTATCCTTTCATCATAGTCATTCATTATATGCCGAACAAATAATCAGAGAAGCTGGATTATATGAAGGAGAAGGTGGCATCACGATTGGAGGAAGACTTATTACCAATCTGCAATATGCAAATGACATACTATTTGTTGAAACTGAGGAGGACTTGAAGCACTGGCTGATAAAGATGAAGGATAGCAGCCTTCAATATGGATTGCAACTCAGTGTAAGAAACCAAAATCCTCACAAATGGGTGAATAGGCAACATCCTAATCAATAGTTTAAATTATCAAGAATTTTATCTTACTTGGATCCACCATCAATGCTCTTAGAACCAGCAGTCAAGAGATCAAAAGATGTGTTGCATTAGGTAAATCTCCCGCATAAGACCTCTTTAGAGTATTGAAAAGCAAGGATGTTAGTTTGAGAACTAAGGGGCACCTGATGGAAGCCGTTGTATTTTAAATTGCCATATATGCTTGTTAAAGTTGGACACTAAATAAGGAAGACTGAAGAAGAATCGATATACTTGAATTGTGGGTCTGGTAAAAATATTGAAAGTACCATGGATTGCTAAAATGACAGACTGGTCTGTGTTGAAAGAAGTATGGTCGGGGTCCTATTACAGAAAAGGGTGAAAGAGTGCATCTGACATACATTGGATGTGTTGGGAGAGAACAGTCCCTGGAATAGGGCATCATGCTAGGTAAAATGGAGGAGCAGCAGAAAAAGAGGAAGGCCTTCATGGAAATGGATTAACTCAATGGTGGCAACAATGGGTTAAAGCCTAGGAACAATTATGAGGATGATTAAGGACTGGGCAGTGATTAGTTCCAGTGTGCATAGGGTAGCTATAGTTTGAACTGACTTGATGGCACCTAACAGCAATATTCTTAATCCTATTCTTTTGTGTTTGTTTGTTTGCTTGTTTTTAAATCGTTTTATTAGGGGATCATACAACTCTTATCACAATCCATACATACATCAATTGTGTAAAGCACATTTGTACATTCATTGCCCTCATCATTCTCAAAACATTTGCTCTCCACTTAAGCCGCTGGGATCAGATCCTCATTTTTTCCCCTCCCTCTCCGTACCTGATCCCTCATGAACCCTTGATAATTTATAAATTATTATTTTGTCATATCTTGCCCTGTCCGACATCTCCCTTCACCCACTTTTCTGTTGTCTGTCCTCGGTTCCCCCTTTCCAACCAACCCTCCCTCTACCCTCCCAGTATCGCCACTCAAACTACTGGTCCTGAAGGGATCATCTGCCCTGGATTCCCTGTGTTTCCCATTCCTATCTGTACCAGTGTACATCCTCTGGTCTAGCCAGACTTGCAAGGTAAGATTCAGATCATGATAGTGGGGTGGGGGAGGGGGAAGGGGAGTAGGAAGCATTTAGGAACTAAAGGAAAGTTATACTTTTCATTTTTGCTACATCGCACCTTAACTGGCTCGACTCCTCCCTGAGACTCTTCTGTAAGGGGATGTCCAGTAGCCTACAAATGGGCTTTGGGTCTCCACTCTGCGCTCTCCACCTCATTCACTATGATAAATTTTTTTGTTCTGATGATGCCTGATTGCTTTGACACCTTGTGATCGCACACGCTAGTGTGCTTCTTCCATGTGGGCTTTGTTGCTTCTGAGCTTGATGGCTTCTTGTTTACCTTCAAGCCTTTAAAATCCCAGACCCTGTATCTTTTGATAGCCAGGCACTATCAGCTTTCTTCACCACATTTGCTTATATACCCATTTGCCTTCAGTGATCATATCATGGAGGTGAGCACACAATGATATGATTTTTTGTTCTTTGATGCCTGATAACTGATCCTTTGGCACCTCATGATCACACAGGATGGTGTGCTTCTTCCATGTGGGCTTTGTTGATTCTGAGCTAGAAGGCCACTTGTTTACCTTCAAGCCTTTAAGACCCCAGATGCTGTATCTTTTAATAACCGGGCACCATCAACTTTCTTCACCACATTTGCTTATTCACCCACTTTGTTTTCAGTGGTTATGTCGGGAAGGTGAGCATCATAGAATGCCAAAGTAGTAGAAGAAAGCATTCTTGCATTGAGGGAGTACTTGAGTGGAGGCCCAATGTCCTTCTGCTGCCTTAATACTAAACCTATAATATATGCACATAGATCTATTTCCCCATCCTCATATGAAAATATATTTGCATATGTACATGTCTTTATCTAGACCTCTATAAATGTCCTTTGCCTCCAAGCTCTTTCCTCTATTTCCTTTGACTTTCCTCCTGTCCCACTATCAGGCTCAGTCCCCATCAGGGTTACAGCAATTCCTCTTGGTTACATTACCCTTGATCATGCCTTATCAGGCCCCCCACACCCTCCTCACCACTGATTTGGAACTCTTGTTGTTCCCTTGTCCCTGGGTTTGTTAACGCCACTACCTTTCCCCCACCTCCCCTTCTCCCATGTCACCGCAGAACTGTCGGTCCTGTTGTTTTCTCCTCCAGGTAGTTCATCCAGCCTCTTATTTAGACAGACCTGCGGAGATAATAACATGCATAAAAACAAGACAGAGCAAAACCAAGCAACAATATACAACAAAACAACAACAAACCAATGACAAAAAAACAAAACAAAACACAAGAAAGAAAAGCTTGTAGTTAGTTCAAGGATGGTTTGTTGGCCTTTAGGAGTGTTTTTTCAGTCCAGTCTGTTGGGGCACCACGCCCTGGCCCCAAAGTCCACCTTCAGCATTCCCTGGGGACCTCGCTGCTCCATTCTCTTGCTGTTCTGTTGCACACTCCCTTAGTGTTTTACCTCTGTGTGGTGGGATCAGATCGGGTGCAATTCCCACACTGTGTCTCTGGTGTTGTGCCCTGTAGGGCTATGGGCCAGTGAGGGGCATCATGTATCATAGTGTGGACTGGCTGCTCTAATTGGGAACATCGTCCTCAAGGCCTGGTCAGCCAGCATGTGCTCCACTCTCTCCTCCTACCCCTTCATCTGTTCCTGTGGTTCTGATCAGATATGTCCCTCTCCCGGAGCTGCAGATTCAGTGCCGTCCTTTGATATAAATTCTTCTGGGGGGAGGAGCAGGTGTCCATTTAGTAGTTGGGATTGGGGCCGGCCCCACAGACCTCTTTCATTGTTGCTACCAGTTTGGGTGACGTGTGGCTCAATAACAGTGGAATCTGATTGTTCTGTTCAAAATATTCATGCTTTTATGTACATTTTCACTACTGCATTCACTCATATACCTTCAGTATATAAGTTTTTATTGGGCACAAATCTGATACCACATACCGCACTAATCATTTGGATAAGAGCCATGGTCCTTGTCCCCATCGAGTTTATAGTCTAATTGAGAAAGCAGACATGTCACAAGTGATTGCAATTGAATTGTTATATATCATAGTGATGTCTTGTCAGAAAGTATATAGATTTAGGAAAATAGAGTGTTTAGTAGAAAGACTCATTGTGAGTGTTGAGGAGGGACTATTGTAATAGGAAGAGGGAGGCAATTCCACTTTTGGCATATTCTCCGGTAGCCTAGGTATCTGAAACGTTTGGCAGAAATAGGTTTTTTATGGAAAGAAGGGAACAGGGCTAGTAAAAATATAATTCTGAGGGGCAAGATGGGATTATTATTTAGACACAGGTTGGCAAGGGGGAAAAGTTGACAGTGGAAGGAATTTCTAGCACAAAAGAGAGGAGGAGGAGCACTTCCACAAACAAAGGAAAGTGAAGAGCTAATAAGACAATTTTCCTTATCAAAGGAAGAGTCAGAGAAAATGAAAGGATGTGGATAAAGAAAGCAGTATGTTTACAGTACCTCCACAATGTTTGAATTGATCCTTTGTTGGGAGGTTTGATGCTAAGGATACAGCATGAACTTTGTGGCATATCTGCCAGGAAAACCTACCAATCAAACATACGCTTCAATAAACTTGCACTTCAATACTAGCTTTTTGAAAATTATCAATCAACCAAACAATGAATTGAAAATCTGCTGCAAAAGACTTCTTTGAACTTTAGAAAAGCAAGGACGTAACTGTGAGAACTAAGTTGTGCATGGCCCAAGTGATGGCATTTTCAATTGCCTCATGTGAAAGTTGGACTTTGAATAAGGAAGAGAGAAGAACAATTGATGTGCTTTAATTATGATTCTGATGAAGAATAATGGATGTAGGATGGACCGCCAAAACAACAAACAAGTCTGTCTTGGAAGAAGTACAGGTACAATGCTCCTTTGAGGCAATGATGAGACTTTGTCTCAGGTATTTGGTCTGTATTGTCAGGATAAGTCATTCCCTGGAGAAGGACGTCAAGCTTGGTACAGGGGCAATATGAAAGAAGAAGGCCCTCAAAGCATATGGATTGATAAGGTGGCCACAACAATGGACTCAAACCACTTTGTACTAGGAAATAGTACTCTGGCTGGGACTGCTGCTAGAACCACTGAAGTGGCCTCTGCAGTTAACCTTTCTTCTGAACGTGCCCAATTCAACATCAAAATCACTGATTCATTATTTATGATGCAGGTGCAGATCAATTCCCTACAGACAGTTCTTCTCCAGAATTGGTTGAACCTAGATATACTGGCAGCGGCCTCAAGTGGAATGTGTACCAGGTTCAAGGAAGAATACTGTTTCTGGGTAAACCACATAGGCCAAGTTGAAGACGACATCCACCAGTACTTTAAGTGAGCATAAGTTCAAGGCACAGGTGGATGGAATTCCTGCTCTGATGTTTCATCGCGATCCAGATTACTACCCTTCCTGGGTCCCTTAATCTCTATTAACCACCTACTCCTTTTTTGGACCTTTTGTTTGTAATGCCCTTGTCAATTTTAGCTATTCTAGGCTGGAAGCTGTGGGACTACAAATGCTTATCCAGCCAAAATATTCTAACCTACCTCCCAACCACCTCGATCAGGCTGCTGCCAGAGTGCATGCAGATGCTTTTCCCTCAACCCCTTGCTCAAATAGGGACTCAAAGCAGTGCTGTACAGGAGAGCTGTATGTCCCTGTCCAGTAGGAAGTAGCTGCAGATGTATGAACCTTGCCCCTCTACTTACAAAAGATGTTGGATTGTAACCTTTCAGGTGAGGTTGGGGGAAGGGGTAGTGGTTAGCTAGACTGAATCAGGAAATGGAGAAAACTTTGACAATGGAAGTTATTATACAAAGAGAAGTGGAGGTACAGTTCCCCCAGCCTCCTAGCACAAAGGAAGATGAAAGCAAAAAGTCCTTTCAGAGACCACAAAGTATCTTTGTTTAAGAATTAGGAAAAACAACCCAGTCCAGTGATATAAAAGTTTCTTGCTGAATAATGAGTTGAAACAAGTCAGATAAATAGTTCTTGGCACAGAGTCTCCCAAGAAAAACAAGACACATTTCCTTATCAAGGGAAGAGATGGAGGTAGTGAAACGTGTGAGCAGAGAAAGGAGGGATATTCACACCACCCTCATAATAGTTGAACTGACCCTTTATTTGAGGCCTGGAAACAAGGACCCAGTGTGAACTCTGAGGCACACATATCTAGAAAAGTGAGGTGTGCTACAGAAAGTCGTCCAATAATCAGAGAACTGTTGTAAAGCCAGCCAATGGTGGGAGATCTGTTATTAGATGAGTCAAAGCTTCAATTTTCAGTCTATAGCACCCTCAGATTATTTGGGGACCCCTTTTAGTGTTTCACACACAAGTACCTCCTTAATAAACTCATTCCATTCAAAATTTTTCTCTGACTGATTTGAAAGCAGCCCCTCTTATGAATCCTTTCTTGAGGGTGGTGAAAAAACTGAGAGAGGAGAGGCTTGAAACCTTGAGTCTCCTCCCAGTAGCAAGATGGAGGTGGTGGATGGAGGTGGTATGATGGGACCATAGGTCAGAAATGGCTTGCTTTGTTCAGCCTATTCTTCATAAGGACTATTAAGGAGTGTATGTATGTTGGCTCTGGCTGAGCATGGGTCAGGCTCAGCTTAATGGATATATATATATATATATTTTTCCCCAACTGACCTGTGGAGCTTAAATTCTAAAGCACGTTGTCAAAGGCTGTGTTTACAGTGGGAAGTCTAACTTCATTGTGATTCTTGATATAATTTTAGATTCCAGTTTAATTCTTTCTAACCATTAACCAGCAATGTGGCAGTGTTGCCCTCAGGCAGAGTATGTTTAAATGTATATTACAATTCCCAGGCCAACTCAGGAAGGGGCAGTCGTGTCCTGAAGTTTGTACTGAGAATCAGGGAACTTGCTTGAGTGTGTCTTTAATGATGTATGGCAAATGGTACCATGTTATCTGGTTTTAAGTAAAAGTTGTGAGTCTGGTGGTTAGGACTCAGGACTAAATTAGTCACATGCCTACCATCACATAGTATGTGGTTAAAGCCCCATGACAAAGCCTATACATTTTTTAAAATCTGTAATTTTGCACCCTTCCCACTCATGGCTCTTTCACTGCTTCTGTAGTCCCACCTACAACCAGTGGTGATTTTGTGAGGATTTACTTTGTTTTCCTTCATATATAATTAGCCTCATGGCCATTAATTAATTGGACTCCAACTTGGCTTCATGCTGATGGTCTCCCTCCTTAGATGATCTGTCTGTATCTTTTCTCTGTCTGTTTAAGCTTTAATAAAGGAATCTCTATAAACTATATTTAAATTTAGCAGTCATTCCAACTCCCCCCCCCCCAACAAGCAGGACACACAGTTCCACTAATCATTTTTGAGATGAAGAATGAAAATGTAGAGGGCCCATATCCTGTCATGGAATCCTTATGTGATACAGTGGTAAACAGACTCTACTGCTCAGACTCTACTGCTAATGGAAAAGTTGGAGGTTTACCTCGACACAGAGATGTCTCAGAGAAATGCTTGACAATCCCCTTTCAGGAAATTAGCCATTGAAAACCCTATGGATCACCGTCCCATACTCTGACATATATTAGATTGCCATGAATCAGATTCTTCTTAACAGCAACTGTGTTTTTGTTTTTGTTTTCCCATCACAGCTAAGGAAAACAGGGAGAGTGGGTGGGCATCAATAAATCTTACTGAAATGTTATGGGAAAGGATAATTCTTTGCAATAAGTTCTTTTTTAGAACACCAGAAGGGACGTGCAGGAATTCTTACATGTTGCTTTCCTAGAGCATGAGAGACGCCAGTAAAATCCAACATTGTCAATGATAAAAGAAGGGGGCTTCAAAAAGTTCACAGAAACATTCCATTATATTGCAATACCATTTTCCATGAAATTTTAAAGCCCCTTGATAGACTTCAAAGTACCTATCTTTAAGAATCAGGAAAAGACACCCAGTCCAGTAATATATAAGTTGCTCGTTGAATAATGATTTGAAACAAGCCAGATAAATAGTACTTGGGCAGAAAATCTAAGAATTCACCTATAGTAATCTAGATCAATGCCTGTGTGAAGAGGCTCCAAGTCCATACTTCTTATAACAAAAGAGAGAGCAAACTAAGCAGTGTTAAGCTGGGGAGAGATTGCAGAAAACTTCAGAAGCCATATGCTAGAGGTTGGAAGCCATGTTCTAGAGTCTGAATTCTACCCTAAATCATTGGCAATGCCCTGAAGGATTTCTAAAAAGGAAAATGACAAAATCAAGTTTAAATTAAGAAAAATCACTCAGGACTGAGGGCCTGGAAATCTACCCTTGAAATTTAGCCAATAAATACCGTATGTATGTGTAAGTGAGCTTCAAAGCCAAGGCACTTGGTATGACTAAAGTGGCTGCCCTAGGCTGACATTACACTCCATTTTGAATCACACAGCACCTTGACCTAACATTCCTGGTTCTGCTGATATGAAGAGACAATTTATCTTCTTGTAAAATTTGAATGGCTTGTAACTCAAAAGGAGAAAAGGTCAAGATTTTAGCTTGTACAAGGAATTGTTTGCTTAAAAACATGTTTGTTGTGTTTGTGTGGCTTGAGCCCTGAAGAAGGCTTTGGTCAACATGTACCAGTATATTAGTTTAGTGGAAATCTTCACAGAGGTTAAAAAAAAAACAAGCTTTGAGAGAGAGGGGTGGGGTGTGAAAAACCAAACCAAAGATTTGGAAGGGAGGAACTATTTACATTCATTTTAAACATAGTTAATTTGAGATGACTAAGCATACTGAATTTAAGGTGACCATGAGATGTCCAAGGTGCCTGGGTTATACAGTTTTTACTTAAAGTCTAACCAAAAGATTAGTGGTTCAAATCCTCCTAGTGGTCGCAAACAAGAAAGGCCTATTGATCAAACCAAACCTATTTCATTGACACCAACTTGATTCTGACTCATGATGATCCTATATGTTATAGAGTAGAAGTAGAAACACTCCATAAGATTTTCTTGGTTGCAATATTTACAGAAACACAGCAGTACGCCTTTAGTCTGAAAGGTCACTGGGTGGGTTTGAACCACCAAGCTTTAGGCTAGTAATCAAGTACAAACTACACCACTCAGAGACCTTTCTGCCTAAGATTAGAAATATAAAAAGTCCTACATAGTGCAGATCCATTTTAAAACATATTGGTCTCCCTGAGTAATAAACAACTGGATGGCTCTAGATTTGCCCGGGTGGGTGAGGGGGCTAGTGGGGTTGAACTCTGAAGCTTGGGGAAAAATTTGAATTAGGATACTTACAGAATATGCATGATAATCAAAGCCCTGGAATGAATGTGATCTACATTTTTATTAAATTGTTTAGAGCACTCTGCTAGTAACCAAAACAGTCACCATTTTGAACTCTTTAGCTAACGAATGAAGAAAAAGATGACAGTGTGTTTCTTAAAAGATCTACAGCCTTGTAAACCCTACAGGGTGGCTGCGAATAGGGGTTGACTCAACAGCAATGGGTGTGATTTGGATATCAACTTGGTTCTCCTCTTTTTAGGCTCAGTCCTGTCTTTATTGTTCCAATCCAATGAAAACCTCTTTTTTCATTTCTTATTTAATATATATATATATAGATACTAAAGTACAAGATTTAAAATAAACTCTGCACTCAAGACAAAATGGGTGCGTAAGCAAACATGGTGAAGAAAGCTCATGGTGCCTGGCTATTCCAAGATATAGTGTCTTGGGTTTTAAGGGCTTGAAGATAACAAGTGGCTATCTAGCTGAAAAGCAACAAAACCCACATGGAAGAAGCACATCAGCCTGTGTGATCATGAGGTATTGATAGGATCAGGTATCAGGCATCAAAGACCTCAAATAAAAAATCATATCAATGTGAATGAGGGGGAGGGTGGAGTGGAGACCCACAGCTCATCTGTAGTCAGTTGTGACTACATACGTTCAGAAGGACCACAAGGAAGAGACAAACCAGTCAGGGTGCAGTATAACACCGATGAAACCCACAAATTTCTTCAGTTCTTTAATGCTTTCCCCCACCCTCACTATCATGAACCCAATTCTGCCTTACAAATCTAGCTAGACCAGAGCATGTACACTGGTACAGATAAGAGCTCAAAACACAGCGAACCCAGGACAGATAACCCCTTCAGGACCAATAGAATAGCGATACCAGGAGGAAAAGGGTAAGGTAGGTGGGATTAAGTGGGACCGATCACAATGATCAAAATATAACCCCCTCCCAGGGGGCCAGACACCAGAAAATGGGTGAAGGGAGAAAGTGGTCACTGTACGATATGAAAAAATATATAAATTATCAAGGGTTCATGAGGAAGGGAGGGTAATGGAAGGAGGGAAAAAATGTGGAGCTGATACCAAGGGTTCAAGTGGAAAGAAAATGTTTTGAAAATGATGATGGCAACACATGTATATATGTGCTTGATACAATGGTTGTATGTATGGATTGTGATCAGAGCTGTAAGAGCCCCCAATAAACTGATTTAAAATAAATAAATAAATAAATGATGAAAAAATAAATAAACTCTGCATTAATGAAAAACTAGGCTAATATGTGTTATTCCTCTTGGTCATATAACACATTAAAGTAACAAAATCCAGTAAATCTCAAATTCTGCCCTGAAACTTATTTACCATGTAATAGTTTCTAACAGGGAGGTTGGCAACAGTCTTAGTTTGAGGAGGGTGGATGAAGGAACCCAAAAGTTTCTAGGGGATTTACTAGTTATTCGATGTAGGAGTTTCTGGATGGTGCAGTTAATGCTCTTACTGCTAATAAAAAAATTTGGTATTTGAGTCCACCCAAAGATGTCTAGGAAGAAAGGACTGATTAGCTACTTTCCAAAATCATTCTTTAAAAACCGTATGTATCACATTACTACTTTATCAAACATGAGGTCATCCTGAGTTGGAAAAGACTCCACAGCAACTGGTACTAATACACTGAAAGTCAGGAGATTCAGGAAAGCCAGAAAACCTAGGAGAAGTGAAGAAAGAAATTGAAACTTAGAAATGATAAATGAAAAGCAGAAATCTAAATGTACCCATGATGAAGGATATTAAAAGGTAGGGTTTGGGTAATATCAATATTTATACCAAGAAATTCCTTGTACCTTTACAATTGCTATATGATTAGTCTTAAAACAATTTGAAAATTGGAAATATTGGAAAATGACGTTGCTATGGTAGACCAACTTGACAATTACGTCACTGCTTGTTCTATCATCTATGGCTAATAATAGGATCAAATCTACTTCTGAAAACCAAATTATGGAAATTTCCACCAATTTGCTGAAATAACGCCCTTCTCAAAAAAAAACAAACTTTCTCACTAATTTTAGAAGGTTTCATGTGTTTCTCATTCCCTGAAATTGCCACAATGGCTTTGTGTTGTACTACTACCTGAAAGATGGGTGTTACAAAGCCACCTAGAAGCATTTCAGGAGACAGACCTGATGATCTACTTATGAAAGGCCACAACCATTGAAAATCCTGTCAAGTAAGTCTACTCTGAACACTTGGGGTCATCGTGAGTCAGAATCAACTCCACAGCAAACCAAATCAATATCTTTCCACAAACCAATCTTCCAGCTCTTATCTTTCCTTTTCTCTGATTTCCACTGTTGACACTCTATCCCCATGAATTCATTTGATAAAACCAAGATTGCTGCTGCAATTGCCCTGCATGAACACTTCTGGATATAAAAACATCTGAATCCAGATACTTGCAACACAACCAAATAGCCACAGATAAACTGCAAAGGGTGAGATAGTAACTTCTTCTCACATCTCTGCAACAGTTTATCACCTGAAGCTATTCTTTTGTGTTAGAATCTTTTTTTTTGGATTGTCAGCCATCATTCTTTCTTTCTTTTTCTTCCTTTTTTTAATATTGGGGGATCATACAACTCTTATCACAATCCATACATACATTCATTGTGTCAAGCATATTTGTACATCTGTTGCCCTTATCATTCTCAAAACATTTGCTTTATACTTGAGCCCTTGGTATCAGCTCCTCATTGTTTCCCCTCCCTCACCGCTCCTCCCTCCCTCATGACCCTTGAAAATTTATAAATTATTATTATTTTTATCATATCTTACACTGTCTGACGTCTCCCTTCACGCACTTTTCTGTTGTCTGTCCCCCAGGGAGGTTATATGTAGATCCTTGTAATCAGTTCCCCCTTTCTACCCCACCTTCCTTCCACCCTCGCAGTATTGCCACTCTCAGCACTGGTCCTGAAGGAATCATCTGTCAAGGATTCCCTGTGTTTCCAGTTCCTATCTGTACCAGTGTACATCCTTGGTCTAGCCGGATTTGTACAGTAAATAGGAATCATGCTAGGGGTGGGGGTCGGGGGAGGAAGCATTTAGGAACTAGAGGAAAGTTATGTTTCATTGTTGCTACACTGCCGCCTGACTGGCTCTTCTCGCCGCGACTCTTCTGTAAGGGTATGTCCAGTTGGCTACAGATGGGCTTTGGGTCCCCAATCTGCAGTCCCCCTCATTCACAATGACATGATTTTTGTTCTTTGGTGTCTGATACGTTGTACACCTCATGATCACACAGGCTGGTGTGCTTCTTCCATGTGGGCTTTGGTGCTTCTGAGGTAAATGGCTGCTTGTTTGCCTTCAAGCCTTTAAGACCCCAGATGCTAGAATCTGACATGCATAGCTTTTCTTAAACTGTTCTGTCTTTTTCAAGTTATTTCTTCTCTAAGCACTGTAGTATTCATACAATTGATGTGTGTACGCACTGTGCTGCATGTGAGGGATACAATGGAAAAGAAAGCCATATTCTTGGCTTATATGTATATGATGATAGGGGCATTATAGGCATTATCTTTTTTTAGTTATTATTACCACTCTGCCAGGTAAAGGTTACTATTAGCCTGCAGTTTACATTCCTATACATCTTCTCAGAGTGATTAAGTTACTTGCCTTGGGTAAAAAAGACAGTAAAGCCAGAACAGGTATTGAAATCCTGGTCTTTCTGATGATTCAGCTATGTTCTTCCCTTCTAATATCTTCTCTCACAAGGCTACAAAGCCAGACAGTTGATAGATACCATACTCCTCATCTTCCACCTCACCTCACTCTTTAATCAGTCCCTTTATACCAAACTCAAGCCTCTCTCTGAGGCATGTTCCCCATCCCACAAAGTGCTTACATCTCTATCAAAAGGCATAAAAGTAAGGCAGGTGTATAGATGTTGCCAGACAGGAGATATCCTGCACCTTACTTTAACACTGAAGAGCACAAAATAACAAAAACAAAATGGCATTTATTGAATTTCTGACTCAATACAGTGTCATGTATGTCAGAGTTGAACTTTGTTTCATAAGTTGGTCAATGGTTGATATTTTGGAAGTAGATCACCAGGTCTTTATTTCAAGGTGGCTCTGGATAGACGAAAATGACCAACTTTTCAGTTAGCAGCTAAATTTTAAGCCATTTTAAAACGTACTAAGTAAAAAAACAGTTTTATATCATTCAGAGTAACTAACGCTAATGTTAAACATGCAGTGAAATATTTTAAAAATAGTGTCTGAAAACTTGCCTTATCTTTCAAAGAAAAAATAATTATCAGAAACTTGACCTGAATAGGATTCCTGTCCACTGGAAATATCTTTGGTTATAAACAAGATATAAAGTGAAAGGGTGACAGCAGTAGGAAGATGTAAATATTAGGAATTGCATTTGAATTTGAGATGTACCTAACCATAGGATTTCTTAGCAAGTCACCACACAAGTCTTTTCTGGGAGTTGAGTTCTCCTTCACATTCAAAGGAACCTCTGGACTCTACCTAATGCCTTTGAATTATTTCTCCAATTGTGAAGATTCCTGTATAATGAGTCACCCCTGCTTTTACACATTCCTTCTCCTGTGGGGGGGAAAACATATTTATGATGGATGGATGATAGGTCTCTTTCTGTACTAGAAACTGGAGCAGTAAACTCTCCCCTACTGATTGAAACATTAATCCCTTTTTTTCCCAAGTCATAGTGATAGCCAGAACTGCATTTTGTATTGCAGTTTTTATCCTAGCATGTAGAGTAAGAGGTTAATGCAGGTACCATTAACAACTATAACACTCAAAACTCATCAAAGTTCCCTATGATCTTACATTTCAAAATCGAATTTTCAAAATTCCTTTATAAAGCATTCAGTCTAAATTATTTTAATATTCAAAAACAAAAGTTTTATATGACTTTCTCTGTGATTTGGACATTCTGTATACCCACACACTTCAGTTGACTAATTTATAATATTTTAACCTTTAACAATCTATGTATTTGTATCCACTGAGCAGTATATTCTATCCTTGTGGACAAATTTATAAGATAAATTAATTATATGTACAAGATAGCTCCATGAGCCTGGGATTGAAGCAAGAAGAGTCATTGAATACTTCTAATAGCTAGTGTAAACGAGTTATGACAGCTTAATGCATCAGTTGTGAAAATTAAAATTTACTTGAATGATTCTTAATTAAATATCATGTATATCATGCCATTCCTGTAATCATAATCTGAAATAGCTTCTTTTTGCTTAAGTTAACACGTTAAAATTTTTCAACCAGGCATATAAGGTCCTACTTAATCATTAATATTAAAAATCATTGAAAATCTTAAACCTCCAAACCCATTGCTTCAGGCTGATTCCAACTCATATTTAGCTAAATATGTATCCCATTAAGATGCACAAAATTTTGTCTTGATTGTTTGAATGCAGCAATTTTTATAAAATGATTTCAGTACAAAAAATTTGATGCTGTTATTTTTGCCTTAGAATTTATTGATTGATTGATTAATAATTGGACTGGGAGAGCAAGCAGATCCATAACTCAATGAGATGAAGGATAACTGTGTAATTGCTGCCACCATCAGTGTTAACACATGTCCCTTCTTCGTTAGTTCCTAAATATATCAAATCCCATTTATCCCTTGCCTGCCCCACCCTCCTCCTGGTGGGTGATGGTGGTTGGTGATGGTGGTGGTGGAGGTGGTGTGTGTTGGTATTTCGGAAGAAGTAAGCTATTTGAGTTTGCAAGCCCATTTTCTGACAAGCACGACCGAGTTCTGGCTGTGCTCCACTCCTGATGACACATTCTATTTCACACAATGCAGTGTCTCCGATCATTCCTTCAGGATATTCATTGGAAAACATATTTTGAGGGGATACAGAAACCATACCTAACTTTCCCCATGTGAAATCATGCTGCTGTCCTTGTTCTGTTCTCAGAACTGGCTCTTGGTCTATGTAAAGGTTCTGCACGCGCACAAAGATAGAGTGTCTTAGCAATTGCACTCCTCTCAAGGCTAACAAAAATTCCCTATGATCCACACTGTTGACTGCCTTGTTATTGTCCAAAAGACACAGGTAAACCTCTTTCAGGTGATCCCTGTTCCCAAGAAAGATATTTCTGACACCAGCTATTATATGGCTTGTTCCAAGTTCTCTACTGAATCTGGTTCAAACCACTGGCAGCTCGCTGTCAATGAGGTGCTTCAATCCTTGTTGTACCATGTTCAGCAAAATTGCATTTACACGCCCTATTCATAATGCTGTACTGTAGTCAGGCATTTCCGTTGTGTCGCCTTTCTTGGGATGGGTACAAATATGTATGTCTTCCACTCTGTTGGCCAAGTGGATGTCTACCAGTCTACCTAGTCAAGAAGCTTAAGTGCTTCCAGTGTTGAATCACCTTGTAGAAACGTTCCCGTTGGTATTTCACTCAGCCCTCCAGCCTTGTTTTGGGCTCATGCTTTCAGTGCACCCTGAACTTCTTCCTTCAGGACCGATTTTTTCTTGCTTCTACTTTACCTCCTAAAACATTGGGATGTCCAGGAGCTCTTTTTGATAAAATGACTGTGTGTATGCTTTCCAACTTCTTCTTAAGCATTTACACTATTCCAAATTGGTACAGTGACTGTGTGTATGCGTTCCAGCTTCTTCTTAAGCATTTGCAGTATTCCATATATCCCCATTCTTCAAGAATTCCCCTTTAGAGTCTCTCAATATTGCCAGCAGAGTCTTATTTTTCTAATGTTCTCTCTATTGGAGATGTGCTGGGCTTTCACTTCCTTTTTGGTTTTCTAACAGTAGTTCTTTCCACATTTCAGTATGTTTAACTTTTCTCTCCTGTGGTCTGGTTGGAGTTGCCTAGATTGAGTCTCTCTAGCTTCTCTTCGATCAGATGAACTCAATTGGATCACTCTGCATTGCCCCCAGTGGAATGCATGTGTACAGCCACATTTTGCAGCATTCTAAAAGGTGTTTTCTTTTTTTTTAAACTGTGTTTTTTTTAAACTGACAATTCTTATCACACTCCATACATATATCCATTGTGTCAAGCACATATGTACATTTGTTGCCATCATCATTCTCAAAACATTTGCCTTCTACTTGCACCCTTAATATCTACCAGAAGGCATTTTCTACGATCATGGAATTGGCTCTGAAAATTTCTGTCATTTGATCTCCAGCTTTGCGTCTATTGAAAGGTCCACATTTTCCCAATACTCAACATTCTTCTATGTTTCCATCTTTTCCATTTCTAATGTCCATAATTATTAACACAAAAGGATTGCGTGATGGACCAATTTCTGACTGAAGCCTTTGGTTGAATTCTTCCATTTCTGCATCCCTAATTTATGTGGGTGGTTCAGGCATTTGTAAAATACTTGTTTTGAATGGATTTCCTTCAACTTGGATAGATAAAGTCATATCATAAACAGTATTTATACCTCAAGGTTGACTTTGAAATATCATTTTGATAGAGGAATGAAAGTCCATTAATCTTGTAAACTTTTGGACACGGACAAAGGGCATACATGTGGAAAAAAACAACAAGAACAACAACTACAACAACAAAAATACCTCAAACTATCTGACATTAGCCAAGCACTATATTGCCTTTAAGAAACAGAAAGGAAATTCCTTCTACTGTAGTTGGGCAATTCACGTTTCCAGGAACATTTCAAGTGGCCACATAAGCTTGTGGAGAAATGCCTATGCATTTCAGCCAAAACACTTGGTACTGGAGACCCCTAAGAAAGAGTAGAATAAACCACCAACCGAAGGGTGGTGTCCATGGTCCACCCTTCCCTTGCATGGGGATCTTCATCCATCAGGAGTGAGTACATGAAAATGTGCTAGAAAAAGTGACAGGTTCGTTTGGGAGAAGTTGTCAAATGAAGAGCACGGAGCATTTACCCTCTCGAATGAGAAATTTTGGGCATTCTGGCATGCCTTCTCATCTTGCCACTTGCCAAGAATGAGGAACTCTGTGATGTCAGAGTTCTTCCTGGGCTCCCATTGGCTAAGGGTGTTTCCATGCAGACTGACCAAACAATGGTAACTTGCTTTCCTCTTCATTGACTGGGAGGGTGTGTTCCAGGAGATCAGGAGATTTGGGATCTGATCACTCTCTGTTCCAGCCGGGAAGATAGGACTGAGAAGGCAAGCGTGGTTGAGAAGAATCAAGAACCTGTTGTAATTAAGGACCCGAAAGAAGCGAGGGATGATTAAACCACCGAAAACAGCCTTGATATTGATGGCCGAGACCAAGGCCAGATGGTCTCTTCCACGTTCCTGCTCCTCTTGTTCACCTGCCACTCCCTAGGAGCTCAACGTGCCAACCCTGGTTTTCTTTCTAAATGTCTTCCCCTTGACCTCAGCCCATTTCTCGTTTGCTCACTATTTAATGGTCTCGCTGTATTTTACTTCAACATGGAGACAACAATGCGAAAGGGACAATCTGTTGCCCACAGAATTCACAGAAACTGGCCCGAGCAAAGAGGTCTAGCGATATTAGTCTGTTCCTTAGAGAAGAGTAAGAAAGGTGATTATCGTTCACCACTAGAGACAGAGGAGGTCCTAGAGACACCAAGTTCTTCAAGTGACACTACTTACTCATTCAGTGACAACAGCCTTAAAATACCTGTGGTGGCCTGGAGAAGAATCTGGAGATAAGTTGAAAGACATAGCAAACAATTCAGCACTATGAGGATATATAGGTGATTGTGGTTGATGAAAAATTAATTTCACAGATTGTGAAAACGAGATGCATGTGTCAGTGAGGTCTTTGATAATGGGAGGGAAGTCAAGGATGGGAAGACAAACTTGGTCAGGAGGAGGACAGGGACTCGACCAGACAGTGGGTGTGGGCAAAGACTAAGTATTGAAGACAAATATCATCAGTGATCCACAAGGACCGTGTCCCAAGGGCTTGATGGTGTGGGGGGTGGTGGTGATGGTGGTGGTGGAGGTGATGTGTGTTGGTATTTAGGAGGAAGTAAGTTATTTGGGTTTCCAAGCCCATTTTCTTACAAGCACGACCGAGTTTCCGCTGTGCTCCACTCCTGATGACACAATCTATTTCATACAATCCAATGGCTCTGATCATTTGTTCAGCATATTGATTGAAAAAAATATTTTGAGGGGACACAGAAACCATACCTCACTTTCCTAATGTGAAAACATGCAGTAGTCTTTGTTCTGTTCTCAGAATTGGCTCTTGGTCCAAGTCGCCCTTGTCATGTTCTGAGAATTGGATTTGGGTCTATGTAAGCGTTCTGCATGCACAAAATGATTTGTCTTGACAATTGTGCTCTCTCAAGGCTAACCAAAATTCCCTACGATCCACACTGTTGACTGCATTGGCATCGTCCAAAAGATACAGGTAACCCTCTTTCAGGGGATCCCTGTTCTCAAGCAAGGTATTTCTGACACCAGTAATTATATGGCTTGTTCCAAGTTTCCTTCTGAATCTGGCTTGAACCCTTCACAGCTCACTGTCAATGAGGTGCTTCAACACTTGTGGTACCATGTTCAGCAAAATTGCATTTATGCAAGGTTTCCTCCCCGCTCCCACTACCATGACTCGAATTCTATCTTGCAAGACTGGCTAGACCAGAGGATGTACACTGGTACAGATAGGAACTGAAAATACAGGGAATCCAGGACGGATGAGCCATATAGGACCAGTGGTGTGAGTGGCAAAACAGGGAGGGTGAAGGGAGAATGGGTAGGAAAGAGGGAACCGATTACATGGAACTGTGTGTGACCTCCTCCTTGGGGGACAGACAACCGAAAAGTGGATGAAGGGAGACGTCGGACAGGGCAAGATATGACAAAATACCCATTTATAAACTATCAAGGGTTCATGCGGGAGGGGGGAGCAGGGAGGGAGGGGAAACATGAGGACCTAATGTTGGGGGTTTAAGTGGAGAGAAAATGTTTTGAGAAACGATGTACAAATGCGCGTTACACAATTGATGTGTGTATGGACTGCGATAACAGTTGTATGAGCCCCTAATAAAATGTTAAAAAAGAAAAAAAATTGCATTTATAGACGCTATTCATGATGCTGTACTGCAGTCGGGCATTTCCGTTGTGTCACCTTTCTTTGCATGGGTAAAAATATGTATGTCTTCGACTCTGTTCGCCAAGTGGCTGTCTACCAGACTACCTGGTCAAGAAGCCTAAGTACTTCCAGTATTGCATTAGCTTGTAGAAAATTTCCCATTTGTATTTCAATAAGCCCTCCAGCCTAGTTTTGGGCTCATGCTTTCAGGGCACCCTGAACAGCTTCCTTCAGGACCAATTTTTTCTTGCTTCTATGCGACCTGCTAAAATAGTGGGGTGTCCAGGAACTCTTTTTGGTACAGTGAATGTGTTTATGCTTTTCAGTTTCATTTTAAGCATTTGCAATATTCTGTACAACTCCATTCTTCAAGAATTCCCTTCTAGATTCTCTCAGTATTGCCAGCAGAGTCTTGATATTTTCCTAGTCGTCCCTGCATTAGAGACGTGCTGGGTTTTTGCTTCCTTTTTGGTTTTCTAACAGCAATACTTTCCATACTTCAGTATATTTAACTTCTTTCTCCTCCAGGTGCCCTTTGAAAATTTCCATTCAGTTCCTTGACTTCCTTGTGCCTTCCACGTGCTTTAGCTACTCCACAGTGAAGATCCAGTTTCAGCATTCCTTTTGACATACACTTTGACCTTTGCCTCCTTTCCTGCCTTTTTAATGACCTTGGACACTCTTCACATAGTATGTTCTTGATGTCCTCACACAGCTCATTAAGTATTGTGTCATTAGTAATCAAGGTGTTAGACCCACATCTAAAATGTCCTCCCAATCATGTGCAACAGAATAAAAGTCATATATACTCTCTCATGGATGTGCTTTAAATTTCTCCAGCTGTAATGTGAATTTATAAGTGAACAATTGATGGTCTGTTCCACCGTCAATCCCTGGTCTGGTTTGACCTGCTGAAATTGAGCCACTACATATTCTCTTCCATCAGATGAACTCAATTGGATCTCTGTGTATTGACTCCAGAGGAGTGCATGTATATAGCCACCTTTGGCCGCATTCCAAAAGGTGTTGTATTCAACTTTTAAAAAAACATTTTATTGGGGATTCGTACAATTCTTAACACAGTCCATACATACATCAATTGAGGCAAGCACATGCTTTCTTAATGACCTTGGGGCCTGTTCACCAAGTATGTTCTTGATGTCTTCTCACAGGTCCTTAGCTCTTGTGTCATTAGTAATCAAGGTGTAAGACCCGCACCTGAAATGTCCACCCAATCTTGTGCAATAGACTCAAGGTCATATATTCCCTCTCATGGATGTGCTTTC